>NW_026712299.1:29683635-29926848 GCF_030504385.1 Musca domestica
ATCCGAAAATAAATTTGTCAAATTATATTGAGATCGGTTCAGATTTGGATATAGCTCCCATATATATTTTCGGCCGATTTCAAGCATTTGATGCACCAAACACGCTATGTATCCCCAATTTCAACGAAATTTGAAACGTGTGATAGATTTTATCTAAAAAATTGATTTCCCAAATTATATTGAAATCGGTTCAGATTTGGATATAGCTCCCATACACATTTTCGGCCGATTTCATGTATTTGGTGGACCAAACACGATATGTATTTCCAATTGTAATGAAATTTAAAATAAGTAACGGAATTGGGAGCCAAAATGAATTTGTTAAATTAAATTGAAATCGGTTCAGATTTGAATATAGCTCCCATATATACTTTCGACCGATTTCATGTATTTGATGCACCAAACACGCTATATATCTCTAATTTCAATGAAATTTGGAATGTGTAGCGGAAATTAAAACAAATATACATTTGTCAAATTATATTAAAATCGGTTCAGATTTGGATATAGCTCTCATATATATTTTCGACCGATTTCATGTATTTTATGCACCATACACGATATGTATGTTCGATTCCAAAGAAATTTGGAATATGTAACGGGATTTTGATTAGAAAATAAATTAGTCAAATTATATTAAAATCGGTACAGATTTGGATATAGCTTCCATATATATTTTCCGCAGATTTCACTTATTTGATGCACAAAACACGATACGTATTTCCGATTCCAATGAAATTCGGCATGAGTGGCTAAATTTGGTACAAAAATAAATTTGACAAATTATATTCAAATACGCTCAGATTTGATTATAGCTCCCATATATATACTCAGACGATTTTACATATTTGATGCACCCAAAGCGAGAGAAACAAAATGTGGCAGCAGAAAAAATTGCCAAATTATATTGAAATCAGTTGAGGTTTGGATAAAGCTAACATATATATTTCGGCCGATATCACATATGTTATGCACCAAACATGATATATATGACCGATACCAATGAAATTCAGAATGTGTGGCGGAATTTGGTTACAATAATAAAAGTGACAAATTAATTGGGAATTAGTTAAGATTTGGATATAGCTCCCATATATATTATCGACCGATTTCACATATTTGACGCACCAATTTCAATGAAATATGAAAAGTGTGGCGGAGTTTGATGTAAAAGTATTTTTTTTTTTTTAAATTATATTTAGTAGTGCAATATTTTTTTTTTTTTAATTTTTAAATTTGTTTTTTTTTAACCATCATATATTCGTAAATAAAATTTTGAATGCCTATAAAATCAAAAGGGGTAGCGAAGCGCACCGGGTTCAGCTAGTATATATATATATATATATATATATATATATATATATATATATATATATATATATATATATATATATATATATATATATATATATATATATATATATATATATATATATATATATATATATATATATATATATATATATATATGTATATATATATATATACATATATATCGGGCAGTATCTGCTAAGATTATTGATGTGTAGTGCATATTACGCATGTGAGGGACTTAAACATCATATCGGATGAAACATATATATGAAACGGGTTTCGCCAAATTTGACTGGACTGAATTCGATCGGATGTACCAAAATTCAGGTCATTTGGGCTGATAGAGTTCGTCCTTGGGCCAATCAAATATTCTTTGCAAAATTTCACCTCAGTCGGATAATAAATGGGACCTGCATTTTGTTCACAAAAATACATGGACAGCCGGACTGACATTCTTAAATCGACGCAGAAAGTGATTCTATGCAAATCCTCAAATGAAACTATATCTCTATCTCGCTTCGTTCTCCATTTCACAAAGAAATGCATTTGGTGTAGGGCATTAATTTTATATATCACGTACCAAAAGCTCGTTCTGCCATACCTAACCCCTCCGATTTGAGACAGTTTTTATACCCTATGTCTTTGTGAATTTGTTTGTAACAGGGAGAAGAAAGCAAGATATGAATATAGTTACTTTTGAGGATATTCGTGGAATCACTTTCTGAGTCGAGTTATGTATGTCAGTCCGTCTGTACGCCCGTCTGTCCTTGTATTTTTGTGAACAAAATTGCATGTCGCATTTATTATCAGGTTGAAATAAAATTTTCCAAACCATTTATGTTTGAACCTATTTGAAATTATGCTACGAACCCGATTGAAATTGGCGAGAATCGCTTCCAATTTAGATATAGCTCCCATATATATCTTCAACCGATTTTGGGTTAAATGTGCACTAAATGGCCAAAATAAGTCTAAATGATTGAATTTTGGCTCACATTCGTAATATGCATTCGACAACAATGATATTTGGTACCACAAATCTTATAGAGCGCGGAAATACCTTTGCCAAATTTTATTGAAATCAGCTAAGATTTGAATATAGCTCCAATATATATATGCCTAATATCAGCTCAAGTGGAGTGAATTTCGGGACGTACGTTTACATTGTGCGGAATTCGGCTTCGATATATATTTTTGTACACTCCACCTTATAAAGGAGCGTATATTAACTTTGTCGTCCCGTTTGTAACATCCATCGATATTCGTCGTAAACCCCATAAAGTATATATATTCATAATCTGCATATAATTGTAAGTCGATTTAACTATGTTCGTCTGTCTGGCTGCATATCTGTTGAAATCACCCTTCAAAATTTGGCAGAACAATTTGCATTGTGTCTAGGATGGTTGGTATTGAATACGATATAAATCGCTCCACGTTTTGGTATAGCCGCCATATAATGGAGTCTCCAGATATTTCGATGGTATTTTTAGGTCATAATGGGTTTCGGCGGGGAAGTATTGTATGTACTGGTCCACGTTTTTGTATAGCTGCCATATAACGGTACCTCCCAATATTCGTTATTTTGACGATTTTTGGCACATTTTTTTCACGGATTTGTCTAAAAATTGGTATTTATAGGTCATAATGGGTTCTATCTCCGGTGACAAAACATTGTAGGTCCCTGTTTTGGTATAACCCCCATATATATGTACCTTTCGATATTCGGCTTTTTATTGATTTTTTTACATTTTTGCATTGGCAGAACATTGAATATTCGGTATTTTGATAATCCTAGTCACATTTACCCACGAAATTGTTTAAAATTTGCTATTTTAGAAGATTTGGTAGATAATATCCTTGAAGTTTAAAATTTTCTCTAGAGGTTCCCGTTTTGGTATGGTATGTTTCCTTTACCCAATGGTGGCGGGTATTAAAATTTTGTCCGACTGAACTTAATGTTTTGTACTTGTTGCTTTTTATATAATCCTTCTCCAAGTGATATCATACACTCTATAGCAATGTTATTTGGTGTAAAAAACTAAAATGTCTCCGTCAACTTTAGTGAAAATCGATTCAGAATTCCATGTGCCTCCCATATATTAGCTCCCTCTGAAACCTAAACTATAACTGCTCTAAAGCCAAATGTTGTTGGGTGGTGTGATCTACTTCAAATAAATTCTTTTGTTACGGTAATACTCTACTAAATATGCATAGTGGTGTAGGGTATAATATAGTCGGCTTCGCCCGTCTTTGGACTTTTCCTTTTTCTTTTGTATTGGTAACGAACTTATAATTCCTAATTTTATCCCAAATATTGGTAGGATCGTTACAATACAAATAATACCCACCAGGATTAGATGGCTTCAAATAAAAGAAGTAACAAAGCAGCTAAGCTCAGCCGGGCCGAACTTTTTATACCCTCCACCATATGAAAGGAACTTGAAAATTTTCAGCAAAAAAATTCTGTCGAAAAATACGGCTCAAATGAAAATTTTATTTGTGGGCTATACGAAGAAGAGGTGCTGCATATGTAATTTTTTATACCCTACACCATAAGGTGGTCAGGGTATTATGTCTTTGTGCATTTGGAGAGGAAGCGAGATAGACCCTAGTTACTTTTGAGGATCTCCACAGAATCACATTCTGAGTCGATTTATGCATGTCCGTCCGCCTGTCTGTCCGTCTGTTTATGTATTTTTGTAAACAAAGTACAGTTCGCATTTATTGCCCTACCCAGATTAAATTTTGCACAAATCATTTGTTTAGCCCAAGGACGAACCCTATTGAAATTGGAGATAATCTGTCAAAATTTATATATAGTTCCCATATATATCTTCGTCCGATTTGCTTTTATTGCGCACCAAACGTGTAATATCAGCCCGAATATTATGGAAATTTGCACGTACGATCAGATTGGGCCTCAAAATAAGTATGCCAAATTTGATCGAAATCGGTTCAGATATAGCCATAGCTCCCATATATATTGTTCATCCGATTTGTTATTTTTGTCCTCCGCAGCCTAATAACAAAAATATTTGGTGAAATATATCAAATAGAGCTCAGAAATACCTTTGCTAAATTTTATCCAGATCGGTTCCGATTTGGATATAGCTCCCATATATGACTTCGTCCGATTTACCTTTTATTGTGCACCAAACGTCTAATATTTGCCCAAATTGGATGAAATATGGCACTTACGACCGAATTGAGTCTAGAAGCTAGTTTGAATTTGGTGAAGATCGGTTAAGATATAGCTATAGCTCCCATATATACTGTTCATCCGATTTGTTATATTTGTTACCCACAACTGTAATATCGATATTCAGGGAAATATATCAAATACAGCTAAGAAATATATTTGCCAAATTTTATCGAGATCGGTACCGATTTGGATATAGCTCCCATATATATCTTTATCCGATTTCAATTTAATTGTGCATCAAATGGGCAATACAAGTCCGAATTTAAAAGATACAAATGCTTCGGCATATTTAGTCCTTTGAACTTTAAATTATAATTATAATCATAGCGTGTATGATTGAATTCTCCCATAAAAACCTTTATTTGTTATGCGGAGCTCTACTAAATTAGCAAAGTGGTGTAGGGTATCATAAAGTCGGCCCCGCCCGACTTTAAGACTTTCTTTACTTTAATTTTTTTTTTTTTTTTGTTTTTTGTCATAGGTTGTATGTAGTACCCATTACGAACTTCAAATACGAAATTTGAAACAATTCAGGTGAATAATGTCGCTAAAATCCATACTAAAACGTGGACCTATATAGACAATTCTCTTCCAAGCGGTAGAGTACTCACAAGAAACTTCTTGTGAAGAATTTTAAACGAAATTTTAGACTAAAATCATCAAAAGACCGAGTATAGGGAGATTCCGTTATATGGGGGCTATTCGATATTTTGGACCGATATAGACCATCTTCGAACCGAATCTGCCTGCAGACAAAAGACAGATCGGTGCAAAATTTTAACTTTCTTTCTTGATTCGTTTTGACTCTAGTGTGATTGCAACAGGTGAACAGACATTTGGACAGGGTTAAGAATTTTACGCCGATCAATAATATATATACTTTGTCGGGTATAAAATTATTATTTCGATTAGTTACAAACGAAATGACGAACTCAATATACCCTCCATACCATGCATGGTGGATGGTATAAAAATACATTACTTCAATATTTAAATAAATTCTACTGTTATTAAACATTCAATATTTATTTAAACAAACAACAAAAAATTGTTGACTTTACTAGCCATGTTTAAATGATTAAACAATATTTGTTAAAGCCACACTAAACGTATGCCATGTTTTAACATATTCATAATACGCTTTAAAAAAATCTGATTATGTATGGCAGTATTTAATCCCCTGTCTAGTATATCTTTTGTTTTTCCTTTTTTGCATTTTCCCTAGTTAAATTATCGGTGAGGCTTAAGCGGCTTTAGCTGCATTATATGTCATTTAAATAGCGCTCGCTAGCTCCTGCCGTTCGCCGTGTCATGGTTATTTAAAACGCTGAATGGCAGCAAACCACTTGACCGTAGCAAGTTATTATATTTCTTTTATTTTATGTTTACACGCCTGACGTAGGTTCAGAGGTTCGAACGAAAGCCATGGTCCGCATTTCTTTTAAGGATGTGTGTTTCCAATGAAATGAAGGAAATGTTTATTAAAAAGAATTATGATGACCCAAGGTTGATGCAGAAAATGTGGCCTTTGTGTTTTTGGCTTTCACAAAAATCAACGAGCATTTCTATGGACTTTGTGTAACATAGCTTGACATAGCTGATAGGATTTATAGTGTAACGCAATACCTTTGAGGAATTAGGAAAATCGATGGCAAGGCTTTTATGTAGATTTCAAGAAGGATATAAATACATTCACACAGTTGTGGGAATGGACTATGTTAAAATTGTATATTTATATGTATCATGAACATCCGGCTTGATTGTAATAGCATAACAATTAAAAGTTTTTATGGGAGAATTCAATCAAACACGCTATGACTATAATTATAATTTAAAGTTCAAAGAACTAAATATGCCGAAGCAATTGTATCTTTTAAATTTGGACTTGGATTGACCATTTGGTGCACAATTAATTTGAAATCGGATAAAGATATATATGGGAGCTGTATCCAAATCGGAACCGATCTCGATAAAATTTGGCAAAGATCTTCACCAAATTTGACATACTAGCTTCTAGACTCAATTCGGTCGTAAGTGCCAAATTTCATCCCATTTGGACAAATATTAGACCTTTGGTTAACAATAAAAATAAATCGGACGGAAGTTATTTATGGAAGCTATATCCAAATCTGAACCGATCTCGATAAAATGTATTTCTGAGCTGTATTTGATATATTTCCCCAAATACTATTGTTACAGAGTGCATATTACGGCTGCGGAGGACAAAAATAACAAATCGGATGAACAATATATATGTGAGCTATAGCTATATCTGAACCGATTTCGATCAAATTTGACATACTTATTTTCAGGCCTAATTTGGTTGTATGTGCAAAATTCTATTCTATTCGGGCTGATATTACACATTTTGTGCACAATAAAAGACAAATCGGACGAAGATATATTTGTGAGCTATATCTAAATTTTGACCGATTACCTCTAATTTCAATAGGGTTCGTCCTTGAGCCAAACAAATGTTGTTTGGAAAATTTCATCTCAATCGGATAATAAATGCGACCTGCATTTTGTTTACAACAACACATGGACAGACGGACAGACGGACAGACGGACTGACATGCATAAATCAAGTCAGAAAGTGATTCTGTGGAGATCCTCAAAAGTAACTATGGGTCTATCTCTCTTCCTACTCCAAGACATAATACCCTTACCACTATGTGGTGTAGGGTATAAAAATCTGTTGACATTTTTGTTAAAATCTTAAAAATACCGAATTTATCCGTTATGTTAGGGTCTATACGACGACGTGGACCTGCATAGGCAACTTTTGTCATAAGCCATTATAATATTCAAATGCGAAACTTAAAAAAATTGGTGAATAATGTAGTTAAATTCATCAAAATATAGAATATATGGAGGTACCGTCGGGGTTATACCAAAACGTGGACCTGCACAGACACTTTTCTGTCATAGGCTGTAGTATCCATTGCGAACTTCAAATACCAAATTTGAAACAATTCCAGCAAATAATGTCGCTATAATCATAAAAGTACCGAATATCGGGAGGTACCGTTATAGGGGGACAATACGAAGACGTGGACCTGCACGGACAATTCCGGCGAATAATGTCGCTAAAATCATCAAAGAACCGAATATCGGGAGGTACCGTTATATAGGGGCCATACGAAGGCGTGGACATGCACGGACAATTTTCTGTCATAGGCTGTAGTACGCATTAGGAACATCAAATACCAAATTTGAAAGAATTCTGATGAATAATAAAATCACCAAAATACCGAAAAAAGGGAGGTATCATTATTTGGGGGCTATACCAAAGCGTGAACCTACATGGTCCATTTTCAATACCAAAAGTCCTGCAGACATAATATACAATTGAGTTAAATGTTATCGACCTACCTCCTTTCGTTCGGAAGCTAGAGCGATTTCCACAGACGGACATACATCGCTAAATCGACATAGAATTTTATGCTGATCAAGAATATATATACTTTGTGGGGTCTAAGATGTGTATTTCGAGGTGTTACAAATGGAATGACAAGCTCAATCCTATGGTGGAGGGTATAAAGAGTAAAGTAATTGACTGACTGTCTGAATGACTGACAATTTGGAATGGGAATCAAGGTTGAATAGTAGAGTCCATGTAAGGAGGTAGTTTTGGAAGTGATTACCTATGTGTACGAAAAGTACTAAACGGTACTAATTTAGTACAGTACATTTAGTAATCCTGAAACAGGATTGGGATGTGCAGTTTTCGAAATTTGTACTTATGTGCATGTAAAGTACTAAGTGGTACTATTGTGAACCGATAGAGCTGAAATACTGACATTTTTAAATAACTTTATTATTGCATTGTAGGATTGGGTTATGTAATAAGTTTTGGAAATTAGGACTTATGTGTACTATACTGTACTTATTTTGGCACAATTTACATATTTCTGAAAACCGAAATGGGTGAAATTTTGGATATGGGATTACTGTGGGATTGTTGAATTAAGATATATAGGAAACTTTGGAAATTCATACTTATGTGTATTAAATTGTACTGAATTTGGTACAAATTGGAATTGTGGTGAACCGATAGAGCTGTAATTTTGGAAGTTGGAAATAAGATTTCTATGGGATTGTTGTTTGAGCTATGGAGGTTGTTTTTGAAGTTTGGAGTGTAGGATTGTGGTATGTTGGAAATTTTGAAAAGTTGTACTTATATGTACTAAATTTGGTACAATTTAGTTAATCTTTAATTTAATCCTGAAATTTGGAATTAAGATTACTGTTGGTGTCTAGGATTGGGTTATGTAGAATCTTTTGGAAATGCGCACTGTGTACTAAATACTGCTATATTCTGTACATTTTGATATTAGGTGAACAGATAGAGCTTGGCATAAGAGCCTGCTATTCATGTGGAGTTATAATTATAGGAGAAGTGCTAAATAGTTTTAAATTTGGTATTGGGTGAAGGAATCGAGCTGGTACTCCGAAAATGTTTATTGAGGTCTCTGTTGCTATCTGGGATTGAGATATGGAGTAGAAATTGAAAATGCGTGCCATAATTGTAGGAAAAGTACTGAATGGTACTATATTCCATATTGGGTAACGGGATCGGACTGGAATCCTCAAATTTGATATTGGGGTCTGTGTTCGTATCTGTAATTGAGATATGGCCGTGGTGTTGAAAATGTGTACTATAATTGTACGAAAAGTACAAAATAGTACTAAATTGAATATTGGGTGAAGGAATATGGCCAAAATCCAGAAATTTGATGTTGGTGTCTAGGATTGAGATATGGACCGGTTTACTAAAACACGGAAGGTACTAAATGTTACCTAATTTGGTATTGGATAAATAGCGTACTAAAACTACACGAAAGGTACTAAATGTTACTTAATTTAGTATTGGATGAAGGGATAGGGCGGGAAAACTCAATTTTGATTATAAGGCCTCTGTTGGTATCTGGAATTGAGATATAGAGGCGGTTTTGGAAATGTATACTATAATTGTGGGATATGTACTAAGTTTAGTATTGGGTGAAGTAATAGAGCTTAAATCCTGAATTTTGATATGAATATCACTTCTGTTGTCATTGGTTGAGAGAAGGTGCTGATTTCGGAAATGCGTACTATAATTGTACTAAATTTGCTAACAAGGGAAATTAAAAGCTATAAATCTGAAATTTGATATAAAGTTCAGTGTTGGTATCTTTGGTAGATATATGGAGATTGTTACGAAAATGCGGACTTTAACTGTACGAATAAAAACTAAATGCTACAAAATTTGGTGTTGAGCGAAGGGATAAAGCTGAAAACATGAAACTTTATATGGAAGCCACTGGTGGTACATAGTTTTGAGAAAAGGGGGTGGATTTGGCAATGTGTACTATATCGAAAAGTACTAAATGGTACTAACTTTTCTCTTGAGTGAGTGCTTAAAGCTTGAATCCTGAAAGTTGATATTTATATCGAGTTGAAATAGTTTTAGCCGGAAAATCGGATGTTGGTCCATTTTGCAATGGTTTTACTAATATCCTCCTGGACACACTTCAAAATTATACATTTTGAAGACTTTTTGGAGTAAAACCGAATCATTTTCCTATTATTCTTTCCGAAAAATAAAAACCTTGAAAGTCTGAAAATTTTGGTGAGTTATGAAGCTTTGATTAAAAAAATCTTCAAACTAAATAAATTGTGCATTTTGAGTACACAAAAGACCTAAAACGAACGAATCTAAATTTTTAAGGTGGACTTTTCGCTGACAAAGTAGCGGGCACTTGCTAGTAGAATTTATTTTTTGTTAAGATTTTTGATGATAGTTTTTGTAAATTTATCAGAACTCACAAGTCTTCTTCAGCTCACACTTCGCACAGACACACACTCTCTCTCATTCTTTAATGTATGTAAACGAGATTTATTCCCACTTCATTCAATCAAAAAGTTCATAACTTAGTTAGCAAAAGTTGGATATGTCCCCAGTTATTTCTAGTCGTAATTAAATAAAAAAACTTAAATCCTTGTGGAGAATAAAACTAATTCGGACAAAGATACACTTCCTAATTAGTTATATAAGCTAGCAATTATTACAAACGGAAAGTATATCTAAAATCTGAAACGACAATGCAATGTCTAGGTTTTTTTATGGTCAGAACAGTATCTGGTATTGTGAGCAAGTTTTCTAAAAAGTTAACAAAACACGTACGAACAGAGTTTCTCAACAAATATATTTTATGGCTAAGTTTTTGATGACATCATTGCTTCAAATTTTGTATGATAATGGACAAGAATAGAAAGTTACATATATACGAATGCATATTGGTATGTACTCTTGTGATGTTAATGAGTGAACATTTTTAAGCCTAATTGATGGTAATGCTATAATGGGTGAAAATAAAGTGAAATGTTTACTAAAAATAACATAAGTTTATAATATCTTTCAAAAGAGACATTTGGGTACAGTTTATAAAAAAAAATAAATCCACAGATTAGAAAAGACATTTTTTTATATTATTCACCATAACATGTTTTCCGTTTGAAATATCCTTAAATATTCGTCGTAGACCCCATAAAGTATATTCATTCATAATCAGCATAAAATTCTAAGTCGATTTAACGATATCCGCTTGTCTGTCTGTCTGTTGAAGTCACGATACAGCCCACATTTTTTTGACGTAGAGCTTCAATATTTGGCAGAAAAATGTATATTGTGTCTAGGATGGTTGGTACTGAAAATGCAATATATCGGTCCTCGTTTTTTAATAGCCCCATACAACGGTGCCTCCCGACATTCTGTATTTTGATGATTTTTGCCACAAATTTCCACGGATTTGTCCAAAAAATAGTATTTTGTAATGGGTTCTAACTCCTATGGTTAAAGGTCCACGTTTTCGCATAGCCTCCAAATATTGATAACTCCGGATGTTCAGTATTTTTATGATTTTTACCACATTTTTCCACGAATTTGTCTAAATATAGGTATTTGTAGTTCATAATGGGTTCTAGCTCCGGCGGTAGAACATTGGATATTTAGGTACCGTTATATTCGACCTATACGAAGAAGTGGACCTGTATATGGAAATTGTCTTAGGCCATTACAATATTCAAAAACGAATCCTCAAACAATTCCGATGAATAATGGGCTAAAGTCGTCAAAATACCGAATATAGGGTACAATTACAATTTTCTGTCATATATCGTAGTATCTATTAAGAACTTCAAATACGAAATTTGAAACAATTCCGGTAAACAGTGTCACTAAAATCATAAAAATACCGAATATAGTGAGGTACCGTTATATGGAGGATATACGATATCGTGGACCCATATAGAAAATTCTCTTCCAGAGGGTATGGTACTCAGAAGGAATTCTTTTGTGAATTTTTAGACAATTCCATTGAACAATATATCTGAAATCATCAAAATTCCGAACACCGGGGGTACCGTTATGTGGGAACTATACGATATCGTAACCGATATAGTCTGTCTTAAAACTTGACCTGCTGCAGACAAAAGACTAATATGTGCGAAAATTTAGCTAGAAGTACTTTAACTGAATTCTGTCGTCATATTTGGTGCACAGTAACCGTGAAATCGGAAGAAGATATATATGGAAGCTATATACAAATCTGAACCGTTCTCTATAAAATATGGCAGAGGTATTTCTGAGCTGTTTTCAAATATTATTTTTGTAGAGTTGATATTGCAAATATGAGGGACTTAAATACTAAATTGGATGAAACATATATATGGAAACTATAGTTATATCTGAACCGATTTTCATCGAATTTAGTAGAAAGTTGTATGTAAAAGTCGGTTGTATGTGCCAAAATGCAATCCATTTGGTCTGATATTAGCCATGTTGTGCAAAATAAATCTGAAATCGGACAAAGCTTCACATATGGGTGCTATATACATATCTGAACCGATCTTGATTAATTTTGGCAAAGGTATTTCCGAGTTATTTTTGATATCAATTTCCCAAATATCGTTTCAATGGAGTTCATACTGCGGATGTGATGGACTAAAATAACAAAGCGTATGAACAATATTCAGGTAAGAAAAAATAAACTGCAACAAACTTAATTTTCACATTTTAAAATTTTAATGAATGAAAGCAATAAATGTCGAAAATAGCATCAAATTTTAGAATAAGTTTAGATCTGTTCGAATTGGTCACCTTTGGAACGAACTATGGCCTTCCAACGGCCAATGAAACCGTCACACGCTGCCCGAATGTTACTCTGCGATATTTTGGCCCATTCCCGGCGAGGCAAGCGCTTGAGGTGTGTCGATCAACTTGGTATTTGGTATTTTTTAGTACCAGCCTTGCTTTCCAAAATTCTCCAGAAACAATAGTCCAACGGATTGGTATCCGGAGACTTTGGTGGCCATTGTGCGCTGGAAATGAAGCGAGGAACCTCATTTTGTAACCATTCTTGGGTGTCGCGTGCTGAGTGCGATGTTGCTGCGTCCTGTTGGAATGTGCAAGGTCTGCGGCCAAAATGTTTGCGTGCCCAAGGATTTAATACACCCTCCAGAATATTTATTTTGATACCACGGTCGATTAATATGAGGGAGAGCGACCAATCGGCTTTTATTTTATATGCGTACATTTTAAGCTGACCTCTTTGTGATGTGTAATTTGAAGACAATCGAAGACAATCACTTGATGGTACTTGATGGAGTTGACCGATACTGTCCATTTTCGCACCTGACCTAGCACTGACGCAAATATTAGAATTTGCAAAGTTGGAGCAAATTCGGATTATCCTTCCTCTTTTTATGCAGAAAGTATATTTTTTAAAAATTTCGACCTTTCGTGGAGGAGGTACCAGAAGGAGTGAACCGGTATTGCCCATCTCCGAACTCGATCTAAGTTTGACAAAAGTATTACGATGTAGCAAGTTTGGACCAAATCGAATACTCCCTTCGAGAGTTATCGTGCGCACCAGCCAGACAGATAGACGGACAGACATCGCCAGATCGACTCCAAATGTCCTGAAACGGATTTGGTTCAAAGAGACATAGGGTCTAAAACCGTTATTTCGACTAGGCACTTTTGACCGTATCAAATTATATACACTGGTGGCCAAAACTAAAGCAACTTAAATCGCAAAGACAATAAATGTCCTGTAACTTTCCAGTTTTAAATGATTCACTTTTAAGAAACTAAAAATATAAATACAAAAATAATTTTGAACGAAAACTAATGTGTGGAAAACTAAAATGACCCAATTTTTGCTTGGTCAAAACTAAAGCAACTTTTGATTTTTTATTTTAAAATAATTAAATTTTGGCTAGTAGTCGATAGCATAACCATTATTTTTGATAGCAGCTGCACACCTACGAGGCATTGAATCTATAACACGCTCAATTTGATCCTTGGGTGTGCTTTCCCCGAATTCTTTAGAAAATGTTGTGCTTATTTATTTCCGAATCTCTCTTGATCTTCCTATCTACGATACTCCAAAGGATTTCTAAGGAGTTTAGGTCAGGTGATTGTGCCGGCCATAACAAAACATGAATTTTTGACTCCCGCAACCAATATTTGACAAGTTTTGATACAAGTTTGGGATCATTATCCTACTGAAACACCCAAATCAGCCGAATATTTTTTTTTCAGCGTAAGGGAACAACGTGGTGTCCAACACCATCCCAGAAATAATGTTTTTTCCATTGAGCTTGATTCCACTTAATATTATCGTTTCCGAAAGCCTTTTTAATTTTTTCAGATATAAATGGTTTTTTGATGTCCTACGGGCATGCAGACCAGCTGCCACTACTCGTCTACGCACTGACCTCGAGCTTATATCCAATGATTGCTCTCTCACCAATCCAGTTGAACTCTTAAATAGTTGTTTTTTATTTCTCTCACAATTTGTGGATCAGTACGGGCTGAAGTTTTTCACGGCCTTCATCCGTTATAGACTGTTACTACTGATCCAGTTTCAAAAAACTGACTTAGTATACAGAAATAATTATGAAATCACATAAATATTTATGAAATATTTCTCGGAAATTATTTTCTGTGATATGTTGTTTTGATAGTCACTGATAATTTGCTGTTTTATTCAGGTACTGTATTTGCTTCTAGCCATTTTTAATTTTTTTTTTTGGCCAGTACTAAAAAAGCGAAAAGAAAAACACATACTGTTGTAAAAAAACTTCTCAAAAAGGATTTATGACAAGCGAAATTGTCGAAGGAAGCAAAAAGCGATAAATATCACAGTAAAAACAACTGAAATTGCAGCGGTTATATGAATGTACAACAGAGTTGCTTTTGTTTTGTCCAAGCCAAAATCGGGTTAATTGACTTTACCAAACATTATTTTTTATGAATAAAGTACCTAATTTAAAACAAGAAAAACTTTCTCATTTTCTTAATTTTTGAAAAAGTTACAGGACATTCATTCTCCTTGTAATTTCAGTTGCTTTAGTTTTGGCCACCAGTGTATATCCTCTCTAGCCATATGACTGAGGGTATAAAAAATGCTCTGCTACTAATACTACTAGTTTTACCTATTCTCTTAATTTCACGAAGCAGTATTTAGTAGATATTGGTACCTTTTTGTTGAGCTTGAACTTTTCTATATCAAATTCCCAAAAATGCATGAGGCTGCATTTAACAACAACACACACAAAACGTGTCACCCTACCCTCATTCTCAATTTAGCTTTAAACTTCGCACTCATTGATATATTCAAATCTCTTTTAAAAATTCTAGCCGTATTTAACTTATATACTCCAAAAGTATCACTTATTTCTAATTTCAGAATTCTAGTTTTATCCTTTCACAAAATACCATGACTACTAAATGCACTGTTAGTTCTTTTTTAATTTAAATTTTCAAGAAATGAGGGAGTATATTGGCATGCTTTCAAATTAAAGAATTATATCTTCACTCGTTTGCTAATTTAGATTCAATATTACCCCTCAACATAACTTTATGGTGATTAAATTCCACAGATCTTCTTTTTTTAATTTAATTTTGCGTAAATCAGCAAAAACAGTTTTTTTCCTATTTAAGCAAATCTCAGTGTTGTACCCAATTATATCCAACGAAACCAAAAGTTTTGTCACCGTGACCGAATTATGTTGTTTATCCGGTTGTCTCTTGTCTACATTTGTAATGAACCTCCCTACCTACCTAAATAATGCAGCTAATATGGGACAGTGGCAGGAAAGAACAGACGTTGCTTAAAACAAACCCCTCCAGATATTTTTTTTTGCGGTGTGAATGTAGCCCGGAAAACAAAACAGGTGAAAATAAAACAAAACAAAAAACTCTGCAAAAATGCCAGAGAAGGAAAAAATGTTATTTCGTTGTTGTTGTGTTATAAATTCATGCAATTCCATAGAAAATGTCTCATAATATATTTACACGACAGGAGAATTCTTTTCTCGTTGTAAAAAATCTTAGACATGTAAATATGTTCGTGTGTGCATGAATGTGAGTAAATAGAAAAGAAGGGGTTTTTTAGGTTCCAAGGATGGAGATCTAAATGTATGAATTTATATGCAGATTTCATTCGTTAGTTTATTCGTGTGTTTGCCTGTCAATTATTCAAACGACTACAGAGGGTAAATAAGATTATCCTCCCAGAAGAGATGTAAGTAAAACAGAATGTGAGGCATCCTTTTAAATGTATTTTTAATTTTTATAAGAATTGTATGTGGTTATATCAAAGTGGGTAGGATAGTTCTCAACGAAGTGATATTTCTATAAAATAAATGATATATCATATCATCAGCGCTAATGATGAAACTAAAAAAATAAATTATAAATCTACTTGGAACTAAACGGATGCATCTTCTGCTTTATCTATTTATATGAAAAACCAGTAAAGAAAGTCTTAAAGTCGGGCGGGACCGACTTTATGATACCATACACCACTTTGCGAAATTTAGTAGAGCTCTGCATAACAATTAAAAGTTTTTATGGGAGAATTCAATCATACACGCTATGATTATAATTATAATTTAAATTTCAAAGGACTAAATATTCCGAAGCATTTGTATCTTTTAAATTCGGACATGTATTGCCCATTTGGTGCACAATTAATTTGAAATCGGATAAAGATATACATGGGAGCTATATCCAAATCGGAACCGATCTCGATAAAATTTGTCAAAGATATTTCTGAGCTGCATTTGATATATTTCCCTGAATATCGTTGTTACGGAGTGCATATTACGGCTGTGGGTAACAAATACAACAAATCGGATGAACAGTATATATGGGAGCTATAGCTATATCTGAACCGATCTTCACCAAATTTGACATACTAGATTCTAGACTCAATTCTGTCGTATGTGCCAAATTCCATCCCATTTGGGCAAATATTAGACCTTTGGTGCACGATAAATGGTAAATCGGACGAAGTTATATATGGGAGCTGTATCCAAATCTGAACCGATCTCGATAAAATTTAGCAAAGTTATTTCTGAGCTGCACTTGATATATTTCCCTAAATATTATTGTTTCAAAGTGCATATTACGGCTGCGGAGGACAAAAATAACAAATCGGATGAACAATATATATGGGAGCTATAGTTATATCTGAACCGATTTCGATCAAATTTGGCATACTTATTTACAGGCCTAACTTGGTTGTATGTGCAAAATTCCATGCTATTCGGGCGGATATTTGGTGCACAATAAAAAGCAAATCGGACGAAGATATATATGGGAGCTATATCTAAATTTTTGACCGATTATCTCCAATTTTAATAGGGTTCGTCTTTGGGTCAAGCAAATGATTTGGGCAAAATTTCATCTGGATCGGGTAATAAATGCGAGCTGCACTTTGTTTACGAAAATACATGGACAGACGGATGGACGGACTGACATGCATAAATCGACTCAGAATGTGATTCTATGCAGATCATCAAAATGAACTATGGGTCTATCTCGTTTCCTTTTGCCTGTTACAAACAAATGCACAAAGACATAATACCCTGACCACCTTGTGGTGTAGGGTTATACCTATATACCTATATATCTATACATTAGTGAAATTCGAATAGGGGTTTTCTAACCAGTATATTGGTAATTTAACACTTTTATGTGTGAGGTTAGTTGTATTTGAATAATTTTCCTAAAATTAATACACATATTTATTTTCAGGATAAATTTGATTTCAGTTATTGAAGGTATATCGCATTTTTATACCCTACACCTCATAGTGGTAATAGTATTAGGTCTTTGTGCATTTGATTGTGACATGGAGAAGGAAGCGAGATAGACCCATAGTTACTTTTGAGGACCTTCATAGAATCGCTTTCTGAGTCGCTTTATGCATGTCAGTCCGTCTGTCCGTCCGTCCATGTATTCTTGTGAACAAAATGCAGGTGGCATTTATTGTCCGATAAGGACGAACCCTATTAAAAGGTGATAATCGGTTCAAATTTAGATATAGCTCCCATATATCTTTCCCCGATTTCAGGCTACTTGCGCACCAAATGGCCAATATAAGTCCTAATGACGCGAATTGCACATCCAACCGAATTAAGTGTAGCAAGTACGTCAAATTTGGAGAAAATCGGTTCAGATATAGCTATAGCACCCATATATGCAGGTTGGAATGAAAAAACTGCAACCAACTTCAGACTGCTGTCATTTCTAAGACACTCAGCTGTTAAAATTATTCCAGTGACAGCTCACTATATTGATTATAAGCGTACAAAAGCATTTTGTTGAGAATTTTCCAGAAAAAAAAAATTATTCGTGATGGAATTCAAGCGTGATTGTGTGATTTCTTTATATTTGGCTAGAAAAGCACAAGTGGCTTTCGTTAGAGCACTCCAGCATTTAAATGTGAATAAATCTTTTGTGTCACTTACCATCGCTCGTTACCGTCATACTGGTAGAGTAGCCCGACGTCAAAGAAGTGGACGGAAGAAAACAGCAACACCAGCAGAAATGACTTGAAAAGTAAAGAAGAGACTTGATAGAAACATGCATCGCAGTGACCGAAAAATGGCTCGTGAGCTGGACATATCGCAATATTCCATTCAGAGGATATTGAAAAATTAGCTCGGGGTGAAGCTATTGAAATTCCAAAAAGTGCAAGAACTTACACTGCAACAGAAAGAAAATAGACACAAAAGAGCTAAAGAGTTGCTTCGCTTTGCCGAATTTGGTTTTCTTCGATGAGAAAACATTCGTTGTCCAGCAGTTTGTAAACAAACAAAATAAACGTGTTTACTTGTAAAAGATATTAGCTGAAAATGTGCACCTTCGGTTGGCCACCAGAACTCAAGCGCCGGCCATGGCGATGGTGTGGGCCGCCATAACAGCCGATGGTCGCTCTTCGCTGGTATTAATCGCCCGTGGCATCGAAATAAATGCCGAATATTATCGCGAAATTATTCTGGAGGGTGTATTAAAGCCTTGGGCTCGCAAACATTTTGGCCACAGACCTTGGACATTTCAACAGGACTCAGCACCATCGAACTCAGCATGCGTCATCCAAGAGTGGTTACAAAATGAAGTTCCTTGCTTCATTTCCAGCGCATAATGGCCACCAAAATCTCCGGATACCAATCCATTGTGTCTGGAGTATTTTGGAAAGTAAGGTTGGCACTAAAAAATACCAAAATGTCGATCACCTCAAGCAAGCACTTCGCCGGGAATGGGTCAAAATACCGCAGAGCAACATTCGGGCAGCGTGTGACGGTTTCATTGATCGTTTGAAGGCCATAATTCATGCCAACAGTGACCCATTCGAACAAATCTAAACATATTCTAAAATTTGATGCTATTTCAGATATTTTTTACTTTCATTTAATAAAATAAAAGAAATATATGTAAAAAATATGGCATTTGACTTTGTTGCAGTTTTTTTATCTCACCCTGTATGTTTCAACCGATTTGGTGTTTAAGTCCGTCACATGCGTAATTAGCACTTCACAACAATGATATTTGGTACCAGATATCAGATACAGCCCAAAAATACTGTCAAGTTTTATCAAGATCGGTCCAGATTTGGATATCTATCCCATATATATCTTACACAGATTTCGAGTTACTAGTGCACCAAATGACCAATATCAGTCCAAGAGTTCTGAATTTTGGCACATCCGACCGAATTCAGTCTAGAAGCGAGTACATCGAATTCAGAGAAAATCGATTCAGATATAGCTATAGCTCCTATTTATATGTTTCATCCGATTTGGTGTTTAAGTCGCTTACATGCGAAATATGCACTCCACAACAATGAAAATTGACACAGGATATCAGATGCAGCCCGAAAATACCTCTCCAAATTTTCTCGAAATCGGTTCAGATTTGTATACGTCTTCGATATACGTCTTCATACGATTTTACGATCATTGTTCACCATATTTTTAATATCAGCCCAAATTTAATAGATTTTTCCATATTTAACCGAATTTTATCATTTGGTGAAACTCCGTCCGGTATATCTATTGCTCCAATAAATATTTTTGTAATATAATCTTGTAGTAAACAGCAATATTATTTGGTACTAGAGGTACAAAATTCTCAAATTTGTTGAAAATCGATTCAGAGTTGGATATAGTTCCCAAATTGTAACTACTACTGTCAAATTGGTTTTGGGAGAATATTTAGTTTTGTTCGAGCAGTCGATGAAGAATGTGCTGTCAGATACTTTTATGAATACACCGTAAGAAATATTGGAGCACCTAATTATATCTTACTACATATTTGAAACAAATATTTCCGAAATTGTAAAAATTACAACTGTTAGGACTTATCTTTTTGATTGATTTCTCTTTGACAGAATTTGTATAAGAATTCACATGTTAAGAGTGGGGTTAATGACCTTTTAAAATGGGGCCAATGACCTCTTGACATGTGGTCAATAACCTCTTGTAATGGGGCAATGACCTACCTCTTGGCATGGGGTCAATACCACACAGAAAGAGAGAAAAGCAAGACAGAGATGTAGGGAGTGAAAGAGGGAAAGAGAGGGAGAAAAGGTCAATGATCACTGACATGGGTTCAATGACCTCTTGACCTGGGGTCACCTGGGAAAAGATGTAGAGAGAGAGAGAGAGAGAGAGGAAGAGGGAGAGGGAGAGATAGGAAGAGAGAGCGAGGAAGAGAGTGGGAGAGCAAGGAAGAGAGAGAGAGGAAGAGAGAGAGAGAGGAAGAGAGAGAGAGAGGAAGAGAGAGAGAGGAAGAGAGAGAGGAAGAGAGAGAGAGAGAGAGGAAGAGGGAGAGAGAAAAGGTCAATGACCTCTTGACCTGGGGTCATTGAATTTTTCTCTCTCCCTCTCTCTCTCTCTTCCTCTCTATCTTCCTCTCTCTCTCTTCCTCCATCTCTCTTACTCTTCCTCTCTCCCTCTCCCTCTCTGTATTTCTTCCTCTTCCTCTCTCTCTTCCTCTCATGACCTCTTGACTTGGGGTCATTGACCTTTTCTCTCTCTTTTCCTCTATCTCTCTCTTTTCCTCTCTCTCTCTTTTCGTCTCTCTCTCTCTTTCTATCTCTCTCTTCCTATCTCTCTTCCTATCTATCCCTCTTCCTCTATCTTCTCTCTCCCTCCCTCTCTTTCTCTCTGTCTTTCTCCCTCTCTCTTCCTCCTTCTCTCTATTTTCCTCTCTCCCTCTTCCTCTTTCTCTCTCTCTCCCTCTTGCTCTCTCTCTGCTTCTTTCTGTCTCTCCTCCTCTTTCTCTCTCTCTCTTCCTCGTTCTCTCTCTCTTCCTCTCATTCTCTCTTCCTCTCTTGACCTGAGGTCATTAACCTTTTCTCTCTCTTCCTCTATCTCTGTTCCTCGCTCTCTCTTCCTTTCTCTCTCTCTTTCTATCTCCCTCTTCCTCTCTTTCTTTTCCTCTCTCTCTCCCTCTTCCTCTCTCTTTTCCTCTCTCTCTCTCTTCTTCTCTCCCCCATCCTCCCTCACCCTCTTTCTCTCTCTCCCCCTCTCCATCCCTTTCCCCTTCCTTGCCCTATTCTCTCTCTCCCTCTTCCTCTCTCTTCTCCAATTTCTCTTCTCCTCTCTCTCCGATTATAAATTGACGTTAAGAGCAAAGGAAATTTAAACAATAAATTATAAAAGTTGGAGTTGTTTTGAAAAGCGAAAATTTATAACTGAAAACTTTCAGATAACAAATTATTTCTCACTGTGTAAAGAGAGACAAAAAAACATTTGAAATATTTTGTTATTTCAAAACACATACAATAACAAAAAATTTTTGAGGCCCTCTGCCCAGCCCTGCATTAAAATTGAGCTTATAGTTGGTATGATCTACTTCACATAAATTCCCAATAGATTTTTATACCCTCCACCATACTATGGAGGGTAAATTAATTGTGTCATTCCGTTTGTAACTCCTTGAAATACCTATGTCAGGCCCAACAAAGTATATATATTCTTGATCAGCGTAAAATTCTAAGACGATTTAGCCATGTCCGTCAGTCTGTCTGTGTGTCTGTCTGTCTGTCTGTTGTAATCACGCTATCTTTCGAACAAATTGAGATAGAAGGCTAAATTTTTGCAGACGTGTATATTTTGCCAGTAGGCAGGTTAAGTTCGTAAATGGGCTATGTACATCCAAGTTATCATATAGCCCCCATATAACGGTACCTCCCGATATTCGGTATTTTGATGATTTTAACGGAATTGTTTGAAATTTGGCATTTGAAGTTCGTAATGGATACTACCGCCTAAGACAGAAAATTATCTGTGCAGGTCCACGTCTTCGTATAGCCCGCATATAACGGTACCCCCCGATATTCGGTATTTTGATGATTTTAGCGACATTATTTACCGGAATCGTTTCAAATTTGGTATTTGAAAACAGAAAATGGACCATATAGGTCCACGTCTTCGTTTAGCTCCCTTATACCGTACCCCCCTATATTCGGTATTTTGATGATTTTGGCGACATTATTTACCGGGATTGTTTCAAATTTCGCATGTAAAGTTCGTAAGTGATATTTCAGCCCATGCCAGAAAATTGTCTGTGCAGGACCACGTCTTCGTATAGCCCCCATATAAAGGTACCCCCTATATTCGGTATTTTGATGATTTTAGCTACATTATAAAAAGAATTTTCTTCAAGTTTCGCATTTAAATATTGTGATAACTTATGACCAAAGTTGCCTATGCAGGTTCACGTCGTCGTATATGTATTCGGTATTTTTCATATTTTAACAGAATTTTTAACGAATTTTATTATAATTTTTTTTTTTTTTTTTTGTTTTTGGAAATTGCCAAATTTGTACCAAATGGTGGAGGGTATTAAAAGTTCGGCCCGGCCGAACTTACAGCTTTTTTACTTGTTTTTTGTTACGGAAGCTCTTCTAACTACGCATAGTTGTGTAGGCCCCGCCCCAAGAGAAGAGTATATTTCTCCCTAGGCATCTGTAAATGCTATAAATAAATTTTTATACCCTCAACCGCAAGGTGTAGTATACAGGGTGAGATAAAACAAAATGCAACTAAGTCAAACGCCATATTTTTTAATTTTATTAAATGAAAGCAAAAAATGTCGGAAATAGCATCAACTTTTAGAAAAAGTTTAGATTTGTTCGAATTGGTCACTTTTGGCACGAATTATGGCCTTCAAACGGCCAATGAAACCATCACACTCTGCTAGAATGTTGCTCTGCAGTATTTTGGCAAATTCCCGACGAAGCACTTGCTTGAGGTGATCGACACCTTGCCTAGTGTGATGGTGCTGAGTCCTGTTGGAATGTCCAATGTCTGCGACCAAAATGTTTGCGAGCCCAAGGCTTTAATACATCATCCAGAACATTTTCGCGATAATATTCGGCATTTATTTTGAAGCCACGGTCGATTTAATCGAGCGGAGAGCGACCATCCGCTGTTATGGCGGCCCTTAAGTTCTGGTGGCAAGCCGAAGGTGCACATTTTCAGCTGACCTTATTGGCAAGTGAACACGATCATTTTGTTGATTTAAAAACTGCTGGACAATGAATGTTTTCTCATCGGAAAAACCAAATTCGGCAGTTAACCTCTTTCGGCCAAGCTAAGCAACACTTTAGCTCTTTTCAGTCTATTTTCTTTCCGTTGAGGTGTAAGTTCTTGCACTTTTTGGAATTTCAGTGGTTTTACCCCGAGGTCATTTTTCAATATTTGCCGAATGGATATTGCGATATGTTCAGCTCACGAGCCATTTTTCGGCCAATACGAAGCGGTTTTCGATCAAGTCGCTTCTTTACTTTTCGAACCATTTCTGCTAATGTTGCTGTATTCTTCCGTCCACTTCCTAGACTTCGAGCTACGCTACCAGTATCACGGTAACGGGCGATGGTACGAGACACAAAAGATTTATTCACATTTAAATGCTGGAGTGCTCTAACGATAGCCACTTGTGGCTTTCCAGCCAAATTAAAATCCGTCACGAATAACTTTTTTTTTTGGAAAATTCTCACCGAAATGCTTTTGTACGCTTGTAACTAATATAATGAGCTGTCATTGGAATAATTTTAACAGCTGTCGGACAAGTTTCTTAGAAATGACAGCAGTCTGAAATTGGTTGCAGTTTTTTCATCTCGCCGTGTATATGTATATAATAAATATATTTTTATACCCTCAACCATAAAATGGAGTATATATAAATTTTTCAGCGTTTGCATATAGTACTCATTAAATATTGGGTATAGAAATTGGAGAATATCGAATGACCGAGTAGAAGTGGTTTTTCTGACAATTCCAAAAAAATGTGGCGAAAATCTTGAAAATACCGAATATCGAGAGGTACGGTTATAATCCCCCATATACGATGCCAATAGGTAGGGAAAGAGAGAAAAGCCCGACAGAGGTGTGGGGGAGAGAGAGGGAGAAAAGGTCAATGATCACTGACATGGGTTCAATGTCCTCTTGGCCTGGGGTCACCTGGGGAAAGATGTAGAGAGAGAGTGGGGGGTAGAGAAATAAGGAGGGATAGATAAAGAGGAAGAGTGAGAGAAGAAGAGAGAGGAAGAGAGTAGAGGTAGAGAAAGAGGGAGAGAGGAAGAGAGAGAGAGAGAAAGAGGAGGAGGGAGAGAGAGGAAGAGGGAGAAAGAGGAAGAGGAAAAGAGAGAGAGGAAGATAGAGAGAGAAAAGATAAATGACCTCTTGACCTGGGGTCACCTGGGGAAATATGTAGAGAGAGAGAGAGAGAGGAAGGGGAAGAGAAAGAAGGAGGGGCAGATAAAGAGGAAGGGGGAGAGAAAAAAGGAGGGGCAGACAAAGAGGAAGAGGGAGAGAGAGGGAGAAAGACAGAGACGAAGAGAGAGAAGATATAGGGAGAGAAGAGAGAGGGAGAAAGACAGAGAGGAAGAGGGAGAGAGGAAAAGAGAGAGGGAGAGAGAGGAAGAGGGAGAGAGAGAGGAAGAGGGAGAGAGAGAGGAAGAGGAAAAGAGAGAGAGAAAAGGTCAATTACCTCTTGACCTGGGGTCAATGACCTCTTGACCTGGGGTCAATGACGTCTTGACCTGGGGTCAATGACCTCTTGACGTGGGGTCAATGACCTCTTGACGTGGGGTCAATGACCTCTTGACCTGGGGTCATTGACCTTTTCTCTCTCTCTTCCTCTCTATTTTTTCCTCTTCCTTTCTCTTTTTTCATCTTCCTCCCTCTATCTCTCTCGCTCTTCCTCTCTCTCTCTCTTCCTCTCTCTCTCTCTTCCTGTCTCTCTCTTCCTCTCTCTCTTCCTCTCTCTCTCTTCCTCTATCTATCTCTCTTCATCTCTCTCTCTTCCTTTCTCTCTCTCCCTCTTCCTCTCTTCCTCTTCATCTCTCTATCTCTCTCTTCCTCTTCCTCTCTGTCTTTCTTCCTCCTTCTCTCTCTCTATCTTCATCTCTGTCTTTCTCCCTCTCTCTTTTCACCCTCTTCCTCTATCTTCTCTATCTTTCTCTCTCTTTATCTCTCTTCGTCTCTGTCTTTCTCCCTTTTTCTTCCCCCCTCTCTCTTCCTCTCTCTCTCTCTCTCTCTCTCTTCCTCTCTTGGCCTGGGGTCAAGAGAAAGAGGTAGAGCAGAGAGAGAAGAAGAGAAGAAAAGATAGGAAGAGGGAGAGAGAGGAAGATGGAGAGAAGAAGAGAGAGTCAGAGGGATAAAATGTCAATGACCCACTGACATGGGGTCAATGACCTCTTGACCTGGGGAAATATGTAGAGAGAGAGAGGAAGGGGGAGAGAAAGAAGGAGCGGCAGATAAAGAGGAAGAGGGAGAGAGAGGAAGAGAGAGATAGGAAGAGAGAGATAGGAAGAGAGAGGGAGAAGAAGAAAGGAGTGCGAGTAAGAAAGAGAGAGAGAGAGGAAGAGAGAGAAAGAGAAAAGGTCAATGACCTCTTGACCTGGGGTCAATGACCTCTTGACTTGGGGTCAATGACCTCTTGACCCGGGGTCAATGACCTCTTGACCTGGGGTCAATGACCTTTTGACCTGGGGTCAATGACCTCTTGACCTGGGGTCATTGACCTTTTCTCTCTCTATCTTCCTCTTTCTCTCTCTTTCTCTTCCTCTCTCTTTCTCTTTCTCTCTCTCTCTCTATCTCTTCATCTCACCCTCTTCCTCTCTGTCTTTCTTCCTCTTTCTCTCGTTCTCTCTATCTTCATCTCTGTCTTTCTCCCTCTCTCTTCTCCCCCTCTTCCTCTATCTTCTCTCTCTTTCTCTCTCTCTTTTCATTTCTGCCTTTCTCCCTCTCTCTTCCTCTTTTCTCTCTCTTCCACTTTTCTCTCTCTTCCTCTCTCTGTTTTCATCTCTCTCTCTTTTCCTCTCTCTCTCGTTTCCTCCCTCTCTCTTTTTCCTCTCTCTCTCTCCATCTTCTTCTCTCTCTCTCCATCTTCTTCTCTCTCTCTCTTCCTATCTTTCTATTTTCCTCTCTGTCCTTCTCCCTCTCTTCCTCTTTCTCTCTCTCTCTCTCTCTCTTCCTCTCTTGACTTGGGGTCATTGACCTTTTCTCTCTCTCTCCCTCTCTCTTCTTCTCTCCCCCTTGCTCTATCACCCTCTCTCACCCTCTTACTCTCTCTTTTCTTCTCTTCCCCTTCCTCCCTCACCCTTTTTTCTCTCTCCCTCTCTTACCCTCTTTCTCTCTCTCCCTCTCTCCACTACGCATAGTTGTGTAGGCTCCGCACGACTTTTGACCTTTCCTTACTGGCTTACAATTGTGTGTTGTGTTGTTGATATTGCGATATATTCAGCTCACCAGCCATTTTTCGGCCAATGCGACGCGGGTTTCGATCAAGTCGCTTCCTTACTTTTCGAACAATTTCTGCTGAATTTTCTGTATTCTTCCGTCCACTTCCTAGACTTCGGGCTACGCTTTCAGTATCACGGTAACGAGCGATGGTAAGAGACACAAAAGATTTATTCACATTTAAATGCTGGAGTGCTCTAAGAATAGCCGCTTGTGGCTTTCCAGCCAAATGTAGAGAAGTCACACTATCACGCTTGAATTCCATCACAAATAACTTTTTTTCAGGAAAATTCTCACCAAATGCTTTTGTACGTTTGTAAACAATATAATAAGCTGTCACTGGAATAATTTTAACAGCTGTCGCATGAGTGTCTTAGAAATGACAGCAGTCTGAAGTTGGTTGCAGTTTTTTCATCTCACCGTGTATATGTATATAATAAATATGTTTGCATACCCATAAAATAGAGTATATATAAATATTTCAGCGCTTGCATATAGAACTCATTAAATATTAGGTATAGAAATTGGAGAATATCGAATGACCGTGTAGGTGTGGATTTTCTGACAATTTACATTGAAAAAATGTGGCTAAAATCTTCAAAATACCGAATATCGAGAGGTACAACAATAATTCACCATATACGATACGATATCGTGGACCTATACAGACAATTCTCCTCCTGGATACTCAGAAACAAATTCTTGTTTAAATTTTCATTGAAAATTTGACCTAAATCATCAATATACCGAATATCGGAGAAACCTTTATATGGGTGCTATACTATTTCGTGGACCGATATAGTCCAACTTTGAACTAGACCTGCCTGCAGAAAAAAGAATGTTATATGCAAATTTTTATCTTACTATGATTACAACAGATGGACAGACAGACGGATAGGCCTAATTCGTCTTAGAATTTGACGCTGATCAAAAATATATATATACTTTGTTATCTCTTAAATTATTAGTTCGATGAGTTACAAACGGAATGACGAACTTAATATGCCCTCCGTACTATGTATTGTGGAGGGTATAATTGTGGAGGGAGATATCAAAAATTCGTACGATCCCATAGGATAAGAAATAATCATAAAACAAGTAAGCAAATGATATAGTCGTGCGGGGCCGACCCTACCCTACTGTGATACCCTACAACACTACAATATATTAGAAGCCCCCTTATGTCCAAATCTATTTTGGAAGATTTCGCTTCTGAAATTTGTCACGGAGCACTGCCCAGATATTACCTTAGCACTCCGTCGTTCTGTTATTTGCTGTGGTCCATTTTACAGATAAATATAATCCAATGGTCATACAAAATGAATTTTTCCCTGCTCACTTCTCAGGCGTGTCGATTGGCTTCAATTGTGTGATCAGGACATTTATTTGGTTTTCTGTTCACTTGAACCCCTAAATATTTTGCGATCATTTCCAAATGCACGAGGCCCCTCGGTATCTCCAAATTTAGACTCATCTATATGATTTACTTGTCTACGATATTTGGTTATATTCGTTTTTATGCTGATTTCCTTCAGCATAAAAAAGCCTGAAGTTCGCCTTTTGTGTATTTCGGTGTAGTGGTCTATTCTACCTGCTGTCCTAAACTCTAACTTCATGCGAGATTTCGTGTCCTTTGGTTTCTATTTGTGACCTCTTTTACGGCTGCAAAATCAGCAACATTTCTAGTTGTTCGTCCATTTCAACCCCTAAATATATTGCGGATATCTTTAAAAAGAAGAGGCCTAGCCCTTCTAAGCCTAATTTTCATGAGCATCGGATGATAATTGCAACCTGTATATAATAACCCCAACCTGTGTTGTAATGTGAAAAAATATTACAAAATATACACTTTAATATTACAAGTCAAAATGAAAAAATCGCATGCGATAAAATATATGAAAAAATAAAAAAATGTCACAAAATACTACAAAATCTATATTAATATCATTATTGGCATCTTTTTATGAGATTTTTTTAGATTCTATTCTTTTATGCCAAGAGGACATTCTGAATTGACAAAACTTGTCAAAATCGGTCCAGCCACTCTTGAGTTATAAGCATTCTGGCTAACATCCCCTTCCTTTGTATATATATATTGTATATATTTCGCTATATATATCCGATATATATACTATCGGCATCTACGTAAGGGTCAGAATTGACCTGTTCGTCTATTTGTGATTTCGCCGGGATTAAAAATATTCGCGGTTTAATGGAAAATTTGAATTTTATTTAACACAAATGTTATGGTCTATTTCACCCACTAAATATTACCCCATGACCATCAAAATTGGAAGGCTTCTTCCCATCCCTAAGCTCTAGACCCATGCTAATTTCCGTCGATTGGTGTATAATTGCGATCTGTAGAGCAACTGCAAAATCATGAAATTTTTCAGTTTTTGGTCCATTTCAACCTCTAAATATTATGCGATCATCTCCAAAAGCAATAGGCTTCTATTCTGACCATAACCCCACCTCCATTCTAAATTTCGTGAAGATTGGACCATAATTGCGACCTGTGGAGTGATTACAAATTAACATGGACAGACGGACATACATAGCTAGATCAACTCAGCTCGGCGAGATAGGAAGATCCATATATAAATACTTTCCTATGTGGGAAATCAATATTTCGAGGTGTAACATAATCTTTGGCCCAATCAAACTTATAATACCCCCAACACATAGTGTTGTGGGGTATAAAAACACTTGATCACTTCTATTGGGGTATGAACGATGTTAATTTAAGTTGATTTACATTTAACAATTTTTATACCCTCCACCAAAAAAGGTATGGAGGGTATATTAACTTCGTCATTCCGTTTGTAACTCATCGAAATAATCATTTTAGACCCAACAAAGTATATATATTCTAGATCAGCGTAAAATTCTAAGACGATTTAGCCCTGCCCGTCTGTTGTAATCACGCTACAGTCTAAACGAATTAAGATAGGAAGCTAAAATTTTGCACAGATCTCTCTTCTGTCTGCAGGCAGGTCAAGTTCGAAGATGGGCTATATCGGTCCACGATATCGCATAGCCCCCATATAACGGTACCCCCGATATTCGGTATTTTGATGATGTTAGCCACATTTTTCAATGGAATTGTCTTAAAATCCACCCAAGTGGTTCCTTGCGAGTAATTTACCCCCTGAAAGAGAAATGTCTATACAGGTCCACGATATCGTACATCCCCATATAACGGTACCGCCCGATATTCGGTATTTTGATGATTTTATTCACATTTTTCAACGGAATTGTCTGAAAATCCACACAAGGAGTTCCTTGTGGGTACTTTATACCTCGGTAGAGAATTACCTATATAGGTCCACAATATCGTACATCCCCCATATAACGGTACCCACCGATATTCGGTATTTTGATGATTTTACCCACATTTTTCAACGGAATTGACTGAAAATTCACACAAGGAGTTCCTTGTGGGTACTTTATATCTCGGTAGAGAATTATCTTTATAGGTCCACAATATCGTATAGCCCCCATGTAACGGTACCCCCGATATTCGGTATTTTGATGATGGTAGCCACATTTTTCAACGGAATTGTCTGAAAATCCACACAAGGAGTTCCTTGTGGGTACTTTATACCTCGGCAGAGAATTATCTATATAGGTCCACGATATCGTATAGCCCCCATGTAACGGTACCCCCACGGTATTCGGTATTTTGATGGTTTTTGCCACATTTCTCAATGGAATTGTCTGAAATTCCACAAAAGGAGTCCCATGTGGGCATTTTACCTCCTCAAAAAGAATTATCTATATAGGTCCACGATATCGTATAGCCCCCATGTAACGGTACCCCCGATATTCGGTATTTTGATGATGGTAGCCACATTTTTCAATGGAATTGTCTGAAAACCCACACAAGTAGTTACTTGTGGGTACTTTATACCTCGGCAGAGAATTATCTATATAGGTCCACAATATCGTATAGCCCTCATATAACGGTACCCCCCTATATTTGGTATTTTGATGATATTACCCACATTTTTCAATGGAATTGTCTGAAAATCCACACAAGGAGTTGCTTGTGGGTACTGAGAATTATCTATATAGGTTAGGACAGAGAATTATCTATATAGGTTAACGATAACGTATAGCTCCCATATAACTGTACCCTGCGATATTCGGTATTTTGATGATTTTAGCCACATTTTCCAATCGTATTGTCTGAAAATACACACACGGAGTTTTTTGTGAGCACTTTACCCCTGAAACGGAATTGTCTATATAGGTCCACAATATCGTATATCCCCCATATAACGGTACTCCCCTATATTCGGTATTTTGATGATTTTAGCCACTTTTTCCAATGGAATTATCTGAAAATCCATACAAGGTGTTCCTAGTGAGTACTTTACACGCAACCATAGATTTGTCTTTATAGGTCCACAATATCGTATATCCCCCCATATATCGACACCTTCCTATATTAGATATTTTAAAGATTTTAAAAGAAATTTTATTGGATTTTATTTTTTTTGAAAATTTTCTAATTCGCTCCAAATGGTGGAGGGTATTCAAAGTTCGGCCCGGCCGAACTTACTGCTTTTTTACTTGTTTTTTCTCTCGTTGGCCACTGAACGTTAATGTCTTATTTTTGTCCATTTCTTTGCTTCGTACATTTACTCTCAATTGCAATCTTCCCCTCCCATGAATCCCTCGTGTATTCACACCCCACAACACAGCCATCACATACATGTCATGTCATTTAAATGGAATACCATTTCTAATGGAATAAATCGAATGCCTTGCGCTACAAATTGGCCATTGTGAAACTAGTAAAAGCATTTTCCCATTTGCTTCATTTGAAATTGATATTTGTTTTATATTGGCTCAAATTTATTTGGAAATCTGTTCCAATACAGTTGGTTAAATATCAGCACATGCCGGCTCGTATTTCTTCATTACGTTTAAGTGAAATGGGAATAGATTTCTGTGGGACAGATATATTACAAAATATCAAATTTATTATAAATTTTGAAAGCAAATATACATATTACTGAGGCTAAAAAGGATGAGTTGGTTTTTTGGGGTTGCCATGCAAAACAAAAATTGGAAAAGATATTCTTTGGATAATATGATAATATTAATAAAAACATTTATACAGGGTGAGATGAAAAAATGACTGCTGTAATTTCTAAGCCATTCGACTGACAGCCGTTAAAATTATTCCAGTTGCAGCTCATTATATTGTTTACAAGCGTACAAAAGCATTTTGGTGAGAATTTTCCAGAAAAAAAGTTATTCGCGATGGAATTCAAGCGTGATAGTGTGATTTCTTTATATTTAACTGGAAAACCACAAGTGGCTGTCGTTAGAGTACTCCAGCATTTAAATGTGAATAAATATTTTGTGTCTCGTACAATCGCCCGTTACCATGATACTGGTAGCGTAGCCCAAAGTCTAGGAAGTGAACTGAAGAAAACAGCAACATCAGCAGAAATGGTTTGAAAAGTAAATAAGCGACTTGATCGAAAAACGCATCGGAGTGGCCGAAAAATGCCTCGCTCGAGGTAAAGCCATAGAAATTCCAAAAAGGGCAAGAACTTACACCGCAACGGAAAGAAAATCGATTCAAAAGAGCTAAAGAGTTGCTTCGCTTGGCCGAAAGTGGTGAACTGACAAATTTGGTTTTCAGCGATGAGAAAACATTCGTTGTCCAGCAGTTTGTAAACAAACAAAATGATCGTGTTTACTTGCCAAAAAGGTCAGCTGAAAATGTGCCCCTTCGGTTGGCCAACAGAACTCAAGCGCCGGCCTAGTCGCTCTCCGCTCGATTTAATCGACCGTGGCATCAGAATAAATGCCGAATAATATAGCGACAATATTCTGGAGGGTGTATTAAAGCCTTGGGCACGCAAACATTTTGGCCGCAGACCTTGGATATTCCAACAGGACTCAGCACCATCGCACTCAGCACGTGTCACCCAAGTATGGTTAAAAACAGAGGTTTCTCGCTTCATTTCCTGCGCACAATGCCCACGAAAATCTCAGGATACCAATCCGTTGGACTATTGTGTCTGGAGCATTTTGGAAAGCAAGGTTGGCACTAAAAAATACCAAAGTGTCAATCACCTCAAGCAAGCGCTTCGCCTGGAAAGGTTACGCAGAGCAACAATCGGGCAGCGTGTGATGGTTTCATTGGCCGTTTGAGGGCCATAATTCGTGACAAAGGTAACCAATTCGAACAAATCTAAACTTATTCTCGATGCTATTTCCGACATTTTTGCTTTCATTCAATAAAATTAAAAAAAAAAAATTAACTATGGCTTTTGACTTTGTTGCAGTATTTTATCTCACCATGTAGGTCGATCCCTTCAGAAGTTGGACAAACAGATTGACATATTTCAGGGTATATATCATTTGATATGGTCAAAACGTGCCTAGTCGAAATTACGAGTTTAGACCCTAGGTTCGTTTCAGAATATTTGGAGTCGATGTAGCGATGTCTGTCCGTCCGTCTCTCTGTCCGTCTGGCGCGCACTATAACTCTCGAAGGGAGTACCCGATTTGGTCCAACCTTGGTACATCGTAATATTTTTGTCAAACTTAGAATTCTAATATTTGCGTCAGTGCTAAATCAAGTGCGAAAATGGACAATATCGGTTCACTCCATCAAGTACCTCCACCACAAATTTTTCAAAATTTTGAATAATTACAATTCTTATAAAATGTGAAGTAAGAGTCCCATTTTCGTCAAATTACACGCATCCCAATAATTTTATAAACCCAATATGTGGTGTTAAGATGGAATACATCTGTCCACTTCTTCTGGTAATTCCCCACAAAAGGTCGACATTTTCAAAAAAAAAAATTTTTTTCTGCACAAAAAGAGAAAGGATAATACTATTTTGCTCGAACTTTGCAAATCCTTATATTTGCGTCAGTACTAGATCAAGTGCGAAAATGGACAATATCGCTTCACTCCATCAAGTACCTCCCCCACAAAGGGTCAAAATTTTGAATAATTACAACTCTTATAAAATGTTATGCAAGAGTCCATTGTCTTCAACTTTCACACATCCCAATATTTTTATTAACCCAAGGTCTGGTGTGAAGAGGAAATACATGGGTCCACTCCTTCTAGTACCTCCCCCACAAAAGATTTAAATTGTGAATATCCATTGTGCTCATAAAACGCGAAATTAACACCCGATTCTACTGAGAATTTCTATCAACACAGGATCTGTTATAAAGAAGGTAGAGATCGGCTCATTCCTTCTGGTATCTCCCCCACATAGGGTTCAATATTTTGAAAAACAAAACTCTAAGGAAGAAAGCGAAATAAGCTTCCAACTCTCTTCAAATTTCACAAGTGCTAACATTTTTGTTAACACAAGATCTGTTGTGAAGTGGATATATATCTGCGAACCCTTTCTGGTACCTCACACACAAAGGGTCACAATTTCCAATGTTTATATCTGTTATAACTTGCAAAACAAGTCGGCGATTACTTACAACTACATCTATTATTATTTCTTTAATCGGAATTTATGATTTCGCTTAAAATAGGATATAAATGTTCGATTTTCTTCAAATTTTGCACATAACAATATTTGTATCTGTATTAGATGAAGTATGAAAATGGAATACTTCGGTGGACCATATTTGTTACCTCACGCATATTTCCATGTTTCCAAAATTTGCACATATCTCATATAAAGTATAGAATGAAGTCGATATAGTCCAAATACTGTACGTTTTACAATTTATATCAGTCTTATGTCAGATACAAATTGGTCAGTATTGGCTAACTTCGGAACCTTCCCCGTAAAAAGTCAACATTTTGAATAATCATAATCCAAGGCTGGGGGTATACATCTGTCAGCAAAACCGAATGATACTTTTTTACTTGTTTGTGTAGAATTAAATGAGTAGCGTGGAGGGTACAAAAATACAGCAAAACGTTTTGTGATTGTAGCCTCCACCGTTTGGAAGAAGTTTGAGACGTTAAGAAAAAATACATTGAAAATTACTGTTACAAATTAAAAAAAAGTCCAAATATAGGTATAATATTGCGGTCAATACGAAGACGTAGACATGCAAAGGCAAGTTTTGTCATATGCCATTATAATATTCAAACATTCTGGTGAATAATGTCGCAAAAATATCAAAATACCGAATGTAAGGAGATACCGTTATATGGGAACTATACCAATATCTGGACCTGTTTATTTTCAATACTAAAAGTCCAAACATACATCTAAGTAAAATTTTATCAACCTACTTTAATTCGTTCAGATGCTAGAGTGATTTCCACAGACGGACGGACATCGCTAAATCGACGTTGTAGGTTCTAAAACGTTTATTTCGAGGTGTAAGAAGCGGAACGAAAATCTTAATAAACTCTACGTGTCATGGAGTGTATAATAAGTTCCATTTAATAGTTGCTAAAGTTGTAGTCACAAAGAATAAGAAAAAAAGAATACCGACGCCTTGAAAAAAAAAAACAAGTAAAAAAGCAGTAAGTTCGGACGGGCCGAACTTTGAATACCCTCCACCATTTGGAACGAATTAGAAAATTTTCAAAAAAAAAGTTCTTCATGGAACTCCTTGTGTGGATTTTCAGACAATTCCGTTGAAAGATGTGGGTAAAGTTATCAAAATACCGAATATCGGGGGTTCCGTTATATGGGGGATATACAATATCGTGGACCGATATAGATAATTCTCTTCCGAGATATAAACTACCCATAAGGAACTCCTTGTATGGATTTTCAGACAATTCCGTTGAAAATGTGGCTAACATCATCAAAGCACCGAATATCGGTGGGTACAGTTATATGGGGGATATACGATATCGTGGACCTATATAGACAATTCTTTTTCAGAGAATACTCACAAGGGACTACTTTTTGTGGAATTTCAGACACTTCCATTGAAAAATGTGGCTAAAATCGTCAAAATACCGAATACCGGGGGGTACCGTTATATGGACCTATATAGATAATTCTCTGCCGAGATATAAAGTACCCACAAGGAACTCCTTGTGTGGATTTTCAGACAATTCCATTGAAAAATGTGGCTAAAATCGTCAAAATACCGAATATCGGAGGTTACAGTTATATGGGGGCTATACGATATCGTGGACCGATATCAAAGACATAGAAGTGTAAAGATAGGACAAGACAGAGTCAAGATATGGCAACCCTGTGAAAATGCCTATGTTGTTATGATATCGTAACAACATAGTTAGTAATGTTAGCGATTTAAACCGCTTGGGCAATATGCAATTAATTTGAAAAGTCTATGGAATAGAATTTTGAAACCCAATTTTTGGATTTTTCAAACTTTTGTTTATCTTTTTTTCTAAAAATGTGTTTTTTTATACTAACATGGTCCTATCATGAACTGTTATCTAGATAGTATAGACACGAACCATTTGCTCAGAATGCATTTTGTCTAGTCTTTACCATTTTAGGTCTTTGCCGATATAGCCCATATTCGAACTTGACCTGCCTGCAGACAAAAGAGAGATCTGTGCAAAATTTTAGCTTCCTATCTTAATTCGTTTAGACTGTAGCCTGATTACGACAGAGGGACAGACGGACGGACAGACAGACGGACAGGGCTAAATCGTCTTAGAATTTTACGCTGATCAAGAATATATATATACTTTGTTGGGTCTAAAATGATTATTTCGATAAGTTACAAACGGAATGACGAACTTAATATACGCTCCATACTATGTATGGTGGAAGGTATAAAAATGACTTATGTAATTTCAAAGCCACTCTTCCGACAGCTGTTGAAATTATTCCTGTGACAGCTCATTATATTATTTACAAGCGTACAAAAGCATTTTGGTGAGAATTTTCCAGACAAAAAGTTATTCGAGATGCAATTCAAGCGGGATAGTGTGATTTTTTTATATTTGGCTGGAAAACCACAAGCGGCTATCGTTAGAGCACTCCAGCATTTAAATGTCAATAAATCTTTTGTGTCGCGCTCGCTCGTTACCGTGATACCGAAGTCTAGGAAAGGGAGTGAAGAAAACAGCAACATCAGCAAAAATGGTTCGAAATATAAAGAAGTGACTTGATCGAAACCCGCATCGCATTCGGCAAATATTGAAGAATGAGCTCGGGGTAAAGCCATAGAAATTCCAAAAAGGGCAAGAACTTACACCGCAACAGGAAGAACATCGACTCAAAAGAGCTAAAGAGTTGCTTAGCTTGGCCGAAAGTGGTGAACTGCAGAATTTGAAGTGGTGAACTGCAGAATTTGAGAAATCATTCGTTGTCCAGCAGTTTGTAAACGAACAAAATGATCGTGTTTACTTGCCAAAGAGGTCAGCTGAAAATGTACACCTTCGGTTGGCCACCAGAACTCAAGCACCGGCCATGGTGAAGGTGTGGAGCCGCCTATGGTCGCTCTCCGCTCGTATTAATCGACCGTGGCAACAGAATAAATTTTGGCCGCAGACCTTGGACATTCCAACAGGACTCAGCACCATCGCACTCAGCACGTGTCAACACAAGTATGGTTACAAACAGAGGTTCTCGCTTCATTCCAGCACACAATGCCCACCAAAATCTCCGGATACCAATCCGTTGGACTATTGTGTCTGGAGTATTTTGGAAAGAAAGGTTGGCACAAAAAAAAATACCAAGGTGTCGATCACCTGAAGCAAGCGCTTCGCCGGGAATGGGCCAAAATACCGCCGAGCAACATTCGGGCAGTGTGTGACGGTTTCATTGGCCGTTTGAAGGCCATAATTCGAGCCAAAGGTGACCAATTCGAACAAATCTAAACTTATTCTAAAATATGATGGTATTTCCCACATTTTTTGCTTTCATTCATTAAAATTTAAAAAAATGTAAAAATTAAGGCGTTTGACTTTGTTGCAGTTTTTATACCCTGCACCTTTGAAAGGAGGGTATATTAACTTTGTCATTCCGTTTTTAGCATCCTTAAATATTCGTCGTAGACCCCGTAAAGAATATATACTCATAATCAGCTTAACATTCTAAGTCGATTTAACGATGTCCGTGTGTCTGTCTGTTGAATCACGATACAGCCCACATTATTTGACGTAGAGCGCCAAAGTTTAGCAGAGCAATTTGTATTGTGTCTAGGATGGTTGGTATTGAAAATGTTTTTGTATAGCCTGTATATAACGGTACCTCCCGATATTCGGTATTCTGTTGGTTTTTGCTACATTTTTGCACTGATTTGTCAAAAAATTGGTATTTGTAGGTCATAATGGGTCCTAGTTCGTGTGGAAAAACATTGTATATATAGGTCCACGTGTTGGTATAGTCCCCATATAACGGTACCTCTCGATATTCGGTATTTTGATGATTTTTGACACATTTTTTCACAAATTTCTGTGAAAATTGGTAATTATAGTTCTAGCTCTTTTGGCGAAACACGGTATGTACAGGTCCACTATTTTGTATAGCCCCATATAGCCGTATTTCCCGATATTTTGATGATTTTTGGCACATATTGCCATGAATATGTCTAAAAATTGGTACATGTGGGTCATAATGGGCTCTACTGTTTCCTTTACCATAAGGTGGAGGGTATTAAAAGTTTGGCTCGGCCGAAGTTATTATTTTTTACTTGTTTTATCTCACCCTGTATATACTTTATAAGGTCTAAAATTATTATTTCGATGAGTTACAAACGAAATGACGAACATAATATATCATCCATACTATATATTGTGGAAGGCATAAAAATGATTCAGAAAATCAGAACCTACCCTTTGGCTAGCCCAAATGCAGTAGGACTCCCCTCTCATCGTAAATCAAAGCGAACACTGTATGTGGCCGGCATCACCAAGTCAACGAGAATTATATGCTCTATGTGGTGAACGGAACATTGTCGAAAGTTAAATTTTAGTTACATAGACAAAGAATTCTCTCCTCACTGCTATCGACTATAATCATTACTATATGACTAAAAATGTAGCGATCTAGGTCGATCCCTTCAGAAGTTAGACGGTCAGATTGACATACTTCAGTTGTCTTATAATTTTACGCTGATCAAAAATATAGTAGGGTGGAGCGTACAAAATACAGCAACACATTCCACCATTTGGATGGAATTTGGAAAAACAATTAAAAAAACTGTAAGTTCGGCCGGGCCGAACTTTGAATACCAACCACCATTTGGAACGAATTTGGCAATTTTCAAAAAAAAAAAAAAAAAATCCGTTAAAAATTCTGTTAAAATCTTAAAAATATCAAATGTAGCCGTCATATAAGGGTCTAAAGGACGACGTGGACCTGCATAGGCAATTAGGCATAAGCCATTAAAATGTCCAAATGCGAAACTTGATCACATTCTGGTAATAATGTAGCTAAAATCATCAATATAAGGAGGTTCAACTACTAAATTTGAAACAATTCCGGTGAATAGTGCCACTAAACTATCAAAATACCGAATATCGGGAGGTACCGTTATATGGGAGCTATACTATCCGTCCAAATATTGTGGTCTATACGAAGACTTGGACCTACATAGGCATATTAAAAAAATAATTATACAAAATTACAGACTCCTTGACAAATACATTAGGACTGCGCGGGTCCTTATGAAGACCATCCATATGATTAAGTTTATTCCAACGATGTGAAAAGCCAAATACATCGACTTGGCAACCCTTGCACAATGTCTATATTTTGTACATTGCACATCAATGACAATAACGCTTCATATCAAACCGAAAATAAAACAATTGCGATGTCGACCACAAAAACTCATAATAATGCAAATATTTGTGAGGATGAATCAATGAATGAATATATTATTGATGAATCATGCCGATGATGATGATGATGCAATTGATGTTTCCATTCATATGGCAATGGGGTCGGTCAAATGTTTACTGCTCTCTTTGGTGTTCAATTAAAATTTGGGTAGCTCGTTCTCGTTCTACCACTAAATACGTATACGTTTGTATGTGTGTTGGCAGTACGCATATCATTGACATATGTATGCAAATTGGTTTTGAGTTGAAAAATCCATATGGTACTATTTCTTTGCTGCTGCTGTTCAATGAAACTGAAAATTGTGCCTCTTTAATGGAAAATGCTATCCAATTTAAATAAATCATGAATACTGTTGACGTAATTTAGACATGAACTCATTATACGCATACATGTGTGCAATTACGCATTCACAGTGGGTGATGAAAGGAGAATGTAATAAAATAAATAAATGTAATAACATCGAACGCTTCTAATTATTATGTTTTTATTTCAGGCAGAACTCAAATCATTGTCTGTGCTGATATTCAAATACGAATTTTAAAACAATTTCGGTAATTAATGTCGCTAAAATCACCAAAATACAAAATAAAAAATACGAAACGTGGATCTACGTACCCAATTTTTTGTCATAGGCTGTAGTACCCATTGCGAACTTTAAATAACAAATTTCCAACACTTCCGTTTCATCTACAAAAACTCCAATCTGATATGTAAAATATCAAAACATTCAGTAATAGCCAATATGCCAAATAATTGAAATGGACGAATGCTTCTGTGGAGGAATTGTTGAACTCTAAAACTAACTTTTTTTGCAATTTCCTAAATATTTAACTTTGAACAAGAAAAAAAATTATATTCGAACAAGTCGAACATTCAACGCCCTCCATCATTAGATGAAAAAAAAAATTAAATAAAAATGTGTGGGTGGAAATTTGTATCACTTTAATCTGCAAATATGAGTGAAATCGGGCCTATACAGACTACGTTCAGTAACCAGATTTAGAACCCGTTATTAACCTTTATTCCCAAATTTGCAAGAATTCCATTGAAAAATAATGCAAAAATCATCAAAATACGGATTTTCGGAAGGTAGCGTTGTATGGGGCTATAGGAAAACGTGCACCGATATACCTCATTTTCAATACCAACCATCCTCGACACAATACAAACTATTGTGACATTAACTATTTCAAAGCTTGCGTAAAATAATGTGGACTGTAATGTGATTTCATCGTTAAATCGCATATTTAGAAGTTTCACTAACGGAATGACATATTTAATAATAACAAATAATAATTTAATAATTTTTAATAATAGCAAGTTAAAAAGTATCTGTCTGTTTTGCCGACAGATGTATACCCTCAGCCGATTATTTAAAAATATTTTTACTTCTGTTATGATTATTCAAATGTTTACCCCTCATGAAGTAGGTTCCGAAGGAATGTGCCTATTTTGGCCGTTTTTAATTCAGATATAGTCGACCGAAGTATTCCATTTTCATACTTCATCTAATGCAGACCTTGGGTTAATATAAATATTGGGATGTGCGAAATTTGAAGACAATCGAACTATTACATCACATTTTATGAGAGTTGTAATTATTCAAAATGTTGACCATTTTTGGGGAGGCACTTGATGGATGGACCGATATTATCCATTTTTGCACCTGACCTAGAAATGACGCAGTTATTATGTTGGAACAAAATCGGATTATTGTTTATTTTTATGTGCAGAAAAAAAATGTATATATATATATATATATATATATATATATATATATATATATATATATATATATATATATATATATATATATATATATATATTTTTTTTTTTTTTTTTTTTTTTTTTTTTGAAATTTCGACCTTTTGTGGGGGAGGTATCAGAAGGAGTGGACCGATACATTCCATTTTCACACTAGACCTTGAGTTAATAAATCGGACTATTACATCACATTTTATAAGATTTGTAATTATTCAAAATTTTGACCCCTTGTGGAAAGGTAATTGATGAATTTGACCGACGTTGTCCATTTTCTGAACTGACCTAGCACTGATGAAAATATTAGGTTTCGCAAAGCAAAAAAAAAAAAAAAAAAAACAATATCGGATTATCCTTTCTCTTTCTGTGCAATAAATTATTTTCTTTGAAATATTTCACATTTTGTGTGGGAGGTTCCAGAAGGAGTGGACCGATAGTGCCCATCTCCGAACTCGATCTAAGTTTGACAATAATATTACGATGTACCAACTTTGGATCAAATCGGATACTCCCTTCGATAGTTATCGTTTTATAAGAATTGTAATTATTCAAAATTTTGACCCTTTGTGGGGGAGGTACTTGATGGAGTTGACCGATATTGTCCATTTTCGCACCAGACCTAGCACTGATGCAAATACTAGGATTTGCAAAGTTGGAGCAAAATCGGATTATCGTTTCTCTTTCTGTGCAAAAAATATTTTTTGAAAATTTCGACCTTTTGTGGGGGAGGTACCAGAAGGAGTGGACCGATACATTCCATTTTCACACCAAAAATTATAAAGATGCCTGAAATTTGAAGACAATTGGGCTATTACATCACATTTTATAAGATTTATAATTATTCACAATTTTGACCTCTTGTGGGGGAGGTACTTGATGGATTTGACCGACATTATCCATTTTCGCACTTGACCTAGAACTGATGAAAATATTAGGATTCGCAAAGTTGGAACAACATCGGATTATCCTTTCTCTTTCCGTACAATAAATTATTTTCTTTGAAAATTTTCACATTTTGTGTGGGAGGTTCTAGAAGGAGTAGACCGATATTGCCCATCACCGAATTCGATCTAAGTTTTACAAAAATATTATGATGTACCAACTTTGGATCATATCGGATACTCCCTTCGAGAGTTATTTATATATACCCTTTGTAGCCATATGCCTGAGGCTATAAAAATATCTTCAATGTATCCCAAGAATATTCATTAAAAGATTTGAAGTCAAGACAACGTTTATCGGGTCAGCTAGTGTGGCATGACTAGTATAGAGCTGAGAAAATTAAGTATAAAAAGCAAGTTCGGCCGGGTCAAACTTTGAATACCCTCCACAAAATGGAACAAATTTGAAAAAAAAAATCAGTAACAATTCCGTTAAAAACATGAAAATGCAAAACATTTATATTGGGGTCCATACGAACACGTGATGTGCATATGCAATTTTTGTCATGGCCATAATAGTATTCAAATGCGAGACTTCAAATAATGCCGGTGAATAATGTCGCTAAAACCATCAAAATACCGAATATAGGGATGCACCGTTATATGGGGGCTATACGAAGACCTGTACATGTATAAGCAATTTTCTGTCACAGGCTGTAGTACCTATTAGGAACTTCAAATACGAAATTTTAAACAATACCGGTGAATAATGTCGCTAAAATCACAAAAATACCTAATATAGGGAGTTGCTGTTATACAGGGGCTATACGAAGACCTAGACCTGCATAGACAATTTTATGTCACGGGTTGTACTATCCATTTTAAAGAGCAAGTACGAAATTTGAAACAATTCCGGGGAATAATGTAGCCAAAATCATCAAAATACCGAATATAGAGAGGTACCGATATAGGGGGCTATGCCAAGACGTGTACCTGCAAAGACAATTTTATATTAGTAGTAGCCATTACGAAGTGCAAATACGAATTTTGAAAAAATTCCGGTGAATAATGTGGCCAAAATCGTCAAAATGCCGAAAATAGGGAGGTACCGATATAGGGGGGCTAATCGAAGTGCTGGACATGCATAAGCAATTTTCTGTCACAGGCTGTAGTACCTATTAGGAAATTAGTAGTACAAATTAGGAATACGATATTTGGACAATTTGGTTGAAACCATAAAAATACTAAATATAAAACCTAAAACAAAAAATACTAAATATAGGGGGGTACAGTTATAGGAGGTGGGCTATGCGAAGACGTGGACCTGCTTAGACAACTTTCTGCCACAGGCTGTAGTAAATATTAAAAACTTTAACTACGAAATTTGAAATAATTCTGGTGAATAATGTCGCTAAAATCATAAAAAAATACCGAATATGGGAAAGTACAGATATATGGGGGCTATACCTAAACGTGGATCTATATGGCCCATTTTCAACACCAAAAGTCCTGCAGACCAAACACACATTTGAGTAAAATTTTGTCAACCTACTTCAATTCGTTTGTAAGCTAGAGTGATTTCCACAGAAGGACAGACGGACGGACATCGGTCGAAATCGACATAGAATTTTATGCTGATCAAGAATATATATACTAAAAAATGTATATTTCGAGGTGTTACAAACGGAATGACAAACTTAATATACCCTCCATACTATGATGGAGGGTATAAAAACAAACGGGGTTTTAATTATTTATCAATTTTTAGCATGCCTACTTAGTAAGGGGTAACTGGGACCCATTATGATCTACAACCACCAATTTTCAGAGAAATTCTTGAAAAAATGTGTCAAAAGCCATCAAAATATCGAATATCGGGAGGTACCTTTTACCTTTACAAATACCAATTTTCAGACAAATCCGTGGAAAAATGTGGCATAAATCATCAAAATACCGAATATCGGAAGGTACCGTTATATGGCGACTATACCAGAACGTGGGCCGATACCAATACCAACCATCCTAGACACAATACAAATTGCTCTGCTAGATTTTGGGGCTCTATGTCAAATAATGTGGGCTGTATCGTGATTTCAACAGACAGACAGACGGACATCGTTAAATCGATCTAGAATTTTATGCTGATTATGAATATATATACTCTATGGGGTCTACTAAGGTTGATTTATACGAAGTCGCGAATACCAAAATGTGATTTGATTATGGTAATTAAAGTTTTTGCTGGGAAGGGGCCAGATCGTTGACCTATGTATCCCATAAAACCTGCAGATATGATTATGAGCATCATTTTTGTCATCTTGACTGATTCCATTAAAAGTTAGAGCGCGATATGCATCCGTATATCGTCCTTTATTTTTTACTCATTCAAAAATATATATACTCTACAGAGTCCTCTTATGATACAACGGAATTACAATACATACATATCTCTTCGGGCGACTTCCTCCTTAATTGCTTTAAATTCAATGGTAATAGATATTCATGCGGGAAAATAAAAAAAATTATTCACATTTTTTTCTGATGTATGTGAGTGCTCTCCTTTTTTGAAGCAAATGTTTTTTCTCTGGAAAACAAATTCCCATTTGCTAAAACCTTCCCCTCAGTTGGCCAAATAGAAATGGAAGGCCATTCAAAAGAATTCTTGGTTTCCTTTCAACATCAATGCATTTTTGGGTTAATTTATCAAAGAAGTGAAAAATTTGCTGAGATTCATTAGAAACCATTTGCAGACACAATCTGAAAAGTCCCTTTGACTCCAAAGGCGATAGCACGCACACAAACACACATATATATTTTTAAAATGCATCGCAGCACTTTGTTCATTTGTGTGTTGCAACATTACAATTACCCACAAAAAAAGGACTTAAGTTCTTTGCTTTTATAACCTGAAAAAGAAAGTAAAGGCCGTTAAGCCTTAGGAAGCAATTGAATTAAAGCTATTAAATGAAAAAAGATTGAGTTTTAGAATTAAATTGATTTGAATTGATGTGGGATGTGACAAAATCCTTGAAAAAGTTCTTCTTTAAATTTTTCTAAACAATTTAAAGTCCCAAAATTGCATCTCCCCCCTAAAAACATGATTTCTAGGCAATGTTTTCTCTCCGGCATTTATTATGCGGAAAACTCTTAGTTGACCAAAAGCAAAAAAATTGCCCTGTAAAGAAATCAAACGGAACGAAAGCTTCTCCACTGACAAAGTCAAACCGCACTTATTTTGTACTTTTGAGGCTTCGAACTAGTTCCCAGAGAGCCAAAGGAGGAACACAGCAAAAAAACACGGCCAAGAGTAAGCAAAAGTGTTCGGAGGCAGAACGGCTGGTGAAATTAAACATTGCAAAAAGCACAGAGAAGCAGCAGCAAAAAAATCGGATATTGTTGAAACAAAGTGCAAAACCTCCGACTACAATCAGGACTTTTTGCCTGCTTCCCATTGTTCGTTGTGGTGGTGGTGGTTCGTGCATTGCAGCAGTCATCCTTTGCTGGTTTATGTTGTAAAGTGATTTTTTTATGGATTCTTGGAAAGAAAATAAAGGCAAGATTGTGCATGAACACAGCTAGAACTAAAATAGCTTCAGTCCAAAGCAAATACAATTAGACATCAACGGCCACAGAGCATTTACACAAGCCGCTTGCACAATGATGCTGTAATTTGTTCCAAAAGGAAAATGCACAAACACAAAAACACAGGGCCACATACATATTCATGTATACACTCAAAGAAAATTTGAGTCTCTCGGGAATTGGTTATAATTGTGGAAAAATATATAATTTGAAGATATTAAAAAGTAAATGGGGCAGGACAATGAAATTAAACCCTCTGTCGAGTTTTGCCAAATACAACTGAGGCAAATAAACAATTCCCATGAACAAATACTAAATATATAGTGTTGTGATTTTTATTGGGCTGTGTATGATTTAATTACGTAATTAAAACCAGTAAGGAAACGTCAGAAGTCGGGCGGGGCCGACTATATGATACCCTACACCACTGTGCATATTTAATACAGCTCCCATAACAAAATAATTTATTTCAAGTAGATCATACCTTTTATCAACCTTTGGCTTCTGAGCAGTAAGAATTTGGTTCCAGAGGAAATGAACATATGGGAGGCATATCCAATTCCGAATCGATAGTCACTTAATTAGACAGAGACATTTTAATCTTTTATACCAAATAACATTGCTATAGAGTGCATGATATCAGTTCGAGAAGACTATATATTTAAACAAGTAAAAAAGCAGTAAGTTCGGCCGGGCCGAACTTTGAATACCCTCCACCATTTGGAACAAATTAGAAAATTTTCAAAAAATAAACTTCATTAAAAATTCTGTTAAAATCTTTAAAATATCTAATATCGGAAGGTGCCGATATATGGGTGGATATACGATATTGTGGACCTATATAGAAAATTACCTTTCAGGGGTTAAAGTGCTCAAAAAGAACTCTGTGTGGATTTTCAGATAAAACCATTGGAAAATATGGCCAACATCATCAAAATACCGGGGGTACTGTTATATGGGGGATATACAATATGGTGGACCTATATAGATAATTCTCTTCCGAGGTATGAAGTACCTACAAGGTACACCTCGTGTGTATTTGCAGACAATTCTGTTGAAAAATGTGGGTAAAATCATCAAAATACCGAATATCGGGGGGTCCCGTAATATGAGGGCTGTACGATATCCTGGACCTATATAGATAATTCTCTTTCGAGGTATATAGTACCCACAAGATACTCTTGTGTGGATTTTCAGACAATTCCGTTAAAAAATGTGGGTAAAATCATCAAAATACCGAATATTGGGGTACCGTTATATGGGGGCTATACGATATCGTGGACCTATATAGATAATTCTCTTCCGAGGTTTAAAGTACCCACAAGGTACAGCTTGTGTGGATTTTCAGACATTTCTGTTGAAAAATGTGGGTAAAATCATCAAAATACGGAATATTGTGGGGGGGGTACCATTATATGGGGGCTATACGATATTGTGGACCATTCCATTGAAAAATGTGGCTAACATCATCAAAATACCGAATATCGGGGGGTACCGTTATATGGGGGCAATACGATATCGTGGACCGATATAGCCCATCTTCGAACTTAACCTGCCTGCAGACAAAAGAGGGATCTGTGCAAAATTTTAGCTTCCTATCTTAATTCGTTTAGACTGTAGCGTGATTACAACAGACGGACAGACGGACGGACAGGGCTAAACCGTTCTGGAATTTTACGCTGCTCAAGAATATATATACTTTGTTGGATCTAACACGATTATTTCGATGAGTTACAAAAGGAATGACGAACTTAGTATACCCTCCATACTATGTATGGTGGAGGGTATAAAAATATGTATCGGAGCCGAGGTCCACGAATGGAAACGTTCGTCCCGAAATGCCCTCAATTTGGGCTGATATTAGCCATTATTTGCACAATAAAGCTATATTCAAATCTTACCCGTTCTCGATAAATGTACTTCCGAATGGAATGGATATTACGAATTTGAGGGATATGGGGGCTATAGCTATATCTGAACCGATTTTTTTCGAATTCGATGTACTTGCTTCTAGACTGAATTCGGTTGGATATGCCAAAATTCAGGACTTTTTGACAGATATTGGCCATCGGTTGAAGATATATATAGAAGATATATCCAAATCTGAGCCGAATTCGAAACAATTTGGCAGAGGTATTTCTGGGCTGCATCTGATATCTGACACCGAATTTTTGACACATATTGACCATTTGGTGTACAATTAACCCGAAATCGGTTGAAGATATATATAGGGGTTACATCCAAATCTGAACCAATCTTGACAAAATTTGCTACATTTATTTCAAAGCTGTATCTGATATCTGGTACCAAAGAGCCTAATTTCGGAATGCGCATTACGCTTGTGATGGACTTTAAACCCTAAATCGGATGTGACTTATATATGGGACCTATAGCTATATATGAATCGATTTTCACCAAATTTGGTGTACTTGTTTCTGGACTGAATTCGGTTAAATGTGCCAAAATTCAAGTCATTTCGACTTATATTGGACATTTGGTGCACAATCAGCCCGAAATGGGTTAAAAATATATATGAGAGATATATCTAAATCTGATCCGATTATCACTTCAATAGGGATCTTCCTTTGGCCAAACAAATATTTTTTTTCTAAATTTTCACCTCAATCGGATAATAAACGCGACCTGCATTTTGTTCATGAGAATACGTGGACAGACGGATGGATAGAATGATCCTCAAAAGTAACTATTGGTATACATCGCTTGCTTCTCCATGTTACAAACAAATGCATAAAGGCATAATTACCACTATGTGGTGTAGGGTATAAATATCTAAAAATCCTGGCTGTTACTGATCTCTTAGTTAGAATTTTATACCGTTTCGAAACATTTATTACTATTCCTATCCCAAAATCCGGGCATATTTTAAGCTCTTCTAGTAAGAATTACCTTTGACCAAAATTTCAAAAGTACAGCCTTGAACAATCCCACAATAACAGCTATGTACATTTTAGTACTTTTTATACCCTCAGCCATATGGTTAGAGGGGGTATATATCATTTGAAACGGCCAAAACGTGGCTCATCGAAATATCAGTTTTATATCTAGGCTTTTTTCGATCAAATCCGTTTCAGAACCTTTGGAGTCGATCTAGGGATGCCCGTCCGTCCGCCCGTTCATCTCAAAGGGTCCAAACTTGGTACATTGTAATATTATTGTCAAACTTAGATCGAGTTCGGAGATGGGCAATATCGGTCCACTCCTTCTTGTACCAACCCCACAAAATATCAAAATTTTCAAAGACACTCATTTACTGCGCAGAAAGGGAAAGAAATATCCGATTTTGCTCCAACTTTGTAAATCCTAATATTTGTTTCAGTGCTAGGTCAGGTGCAAAAAGGGACAATATCGGTCCACTCCATTAAGTATCAAATTACACACAATATTTTTACTAAACCAATGTGTGGTGTGAAGATGGAATTTATCGGTCCACCCATTTCTGGTACCTCCCCAAACATATGGTCCAGATTTTGAATATCCATAAAGCTCATAAAACGCGAAATTAACATGCGATCCCATTGAGACTTTGAGTGTCTCAATAATTCAATCGATATAAGAATGCGGTTCACTCCTTCAGGCACCTCCCCCACAAGGCGTTACATTTTCGAATATCCAAAAAGCTCATAAAACGCGAAATTAAAACTCGATTCCATTCAGACTTGGCAAATCTCAACATTTCTATCAACACAGGTTATCTCATAAAGACTGTAGAGATCGGAACATTTCTTCCGGTACCTTCTCCACATAGGGTACAAGATTTTGAAAAACAAAACGCTCAACTGTTTTTGGCCCAAGAACGAACATAATTGAAACTGATAATAATTTAGATATAGCTCCTCTATATATATTTGTCCGACTTCAATCTCATTGTACACCAAATGTGTAATATTATTCCAAAGAGGATGGATTTTGGTATATACGACCGAATTCAGCCTTGAAGCAAATAAGTCACATTTGAACATCGGTGCAGATAAAGCTCCTCCATCCGAATTGAAATTTAGAAATGCCTTACCAAATATAACCGAGATCGGTTTAGATTTCATACATATTTTTATCCGATGATGGTCTATAGCGCACCTGCATCAGCAAAAAAAAAAACATTTAAATTAGAACTCTAAAATTTAAATTAGAACTATTAAATTTTTTTTTATCGCATTTACCCTTTTTTTACCGATTTATAAAATATAATGAGTACTTACCAATGGGTAATTTCCACAAGAAACCACTAATTATTGTTGTTATTGTAGCTTTTGGTGAATATTACATTCTGTATAAATTTCTTAATCAATTGGAATAATTTTTATGAGTGTATACAATTTATCGGGCACATTTCTCTTTATTCTCGACTTAAAATTATAAATGTAAACCAGACCAGTGTGAAACTAAAATATTTAAAATCTTCCAATTGGAAATTATGGTTTCTTTGTTGAAAGCCATTGAATAGCCGCCTCCTTCTAAAAAATCCAAAATAAATAGCACAAAAAAGTATACAAATGTTTGAAATTTATTATAAATTAATAATTTATAAAATGTTTGGAGAACAATGATGGAATTATTCATTATTCCGGCGTATCCCTCCTCATGTAGAAGTGTTGGAGCTTTGAAATATAAGTACCTACACATGTACGCTTTAATATTTAAAATTAGTACCTTAGTTAGGACCTTTTAAAACCGTTCACCATTCTATGAAGGGTATATTGGCTTTATCATTCCGTTTATAACTCCTCGAAATACTCATGGTAGACCCTACAATCTACATATATTCTGGAACAGCGTAAAATTCTAAGCGATGTCCATCTGTCTGTCGATTTAATCACGCTATCTTTCGAACGAATTGAGATTAAATGCTAAAATTTGCGCACGTGTGCATTTTGCCAGTAGGAAGGTTAAGTTCGTAAATAGATCATGTTGGTCCCCATGTTCGGTATTTAGATGATTTTTGCGAAATTATTTACTGGAATTGTTTTAAAATTCATATTCAAAATTCGTAATGTGTACTACAGCTTATTGCAGGTCCACGTCTTCGTATAACGGTTTTCATTTAAGTGGAATTGTTTGGAATTTTTTGAAATTTTTTCAAGTTCCTTCCGAATACGAAAAGTACTGAATGGTACTATATTGGGTACTGGGTAAAGAGATTGGGCTGCAATCCTAAAATTTGATGTATGGAGTCTCTAATCATATCTGGAATTGAGATATGCTTTTGGAAATGTGTATTAGAATTGTACGAAAAATGCTAAATAGTACTAATTTTGGAATTGGGTGAAGGGATAGAGCTGTAATTCTGAAATTAGAAATTTGAAAAGTACTAAGTCTGGTATTAGGAGAAAGGAAAGAGTCGGAATCCTCGATTTTAAGGTTTCTGTTGGTTTCTATAATTGTTCGAAAAGTACTAAGTGGTAATACATTTTATATTGGGTGAAGGGATATAGCTGGTATTTAGATTGTTATCTGTGTTTGAGATTTGGCGGTGGTTTGGATATAAAATAAAAATAAACAAAATATGAAGTGGTACTAAATTTGGTATCGGGTGAATCCCGAAATTAGATATTGAGGTTTCTGTTAGTATCTGGGATTGAGATTTGGAGTTGTATTTGAAAATCCGTACTGTAGTTGTTCGAAAACTAGTAAATTGCACTAAATTTTGTATTGGGTGCGAATAGAGCTGAAACCGTCGTATTTTATATTCCGATAACAGTTGGTGTTTAGGATTCATATATGGAAAGGAGATGTGTAGATTGTCTTGAATATGAATACTGTATCGTCTAACTCTTTCTCACACCTCTTCTCAAAAAATAAAAAAATTTAAAAGTTTAACAAGTAAAAAAAGCTTTAAGTTCGGCCCGACCGAACTTTGAATATCTTCCACAATTTGGAACAAATTTGGCAAAAAAAACTAAAATCCGTTAAAAATTCTGTTAAAAATACCCAATGTAGCTGTCATATTAGAGTCTAAACGATGACGTTGAGCTGCATAGACCACTTTTGTTATAAGACATTACAATGTTCAAATGCGAGACTTGAAAAAAAAATCGGTGAATAGTGTGGCTGAAATCATCAATATAGGGAGGTACTATTATATGGGGACTATACCAAAATGTGGACCTGCACAGACAATTTTTTGCCTTACGCTGCGTATCCATTACGAACTCCAAATACTAAATTTGAAACAATTCCGATGAATAATGTCGCTAAAATCAATAAAATACCGAATATCGGGAGGTACCATTATATGGGGGCTATACCAAAACGTGGACCTGCACAGACAATTTTCTGTCATATGCTGTAGTATTAATTACGATCTTCAAATACCAAATTTTAAACAATTCTGGAGAATAATGTAGCTAAAATCAAATATCGAATATCGGGAGGTACCGTTTATGGAGGCTTTACGAAGACGTGGGCCTGCACAGACAATTTTCTGTCTTAGGCTTTTCATTACGAACTTCAAATACTAAATTTTGAAATAATTCTGGTAAATAATGTCGCTAAAATCATCAAAATACCGAAGATCGGGAGGTACCATTGTATGGGGGCTATACGAAGACGTAGATCTGCACAGACAATCTCCTGTCATATGCTGTAGTATCCATTACGAACTTCACACGCTAAATTTGAAACAATTCCGGTGAATAATGTCGCTAAAATCATCTAAATACCAAATATCGGGAGGTACCGTTATATGGGGGCTATACGAAGAGTGGACCTGCACAGACAATTTTCTGACTTAGGCTGTAGTATCCATTTCGAACTTCAAATATTAAATTTGAAACAATTCTGGTGTATAATGTCGCTAAAATCATCAAAATACCGAATATCGGGATGAAAGTCCTGCAGACATATTATACATTTGAGTAAAATTTTATCAATCTACTTCATTTCGTTCGGTAGCTAGAGTGATTTCCACAGGCAGACAGACGGTGTTACGTGTTATTATATCCTCCACCATTCCGTTTGTAACTCACCGAAATAATAATTTTACACCTATTAAAGTATATATATTCTTGATCAGGATCAGGAGGCTAAAATTTTGCACAGATCAGGTCAAGTTCGAAAATGTGACGGTACCTCCGATATTCTGTATTTTGATGATTTTAGCCAAATTTTTCAATAAAATTATCTAAAAATCCACAAGTGGAGTTCCTTCGGAGTACTTTAACTCCTGAAAGAGTATTGTCTGTTTAGGTCCACAATATCGTATATCACCCATATAACGGTACCTCCCTATATTCAGTTTTTTTATCTTTGCTACATTTTTCAATGAAATTTTCTAAAAGTCTATATAGGTCCACGATATCGTATAGCCCACATACAACGGTACTCCCAGATATTCGATATTTTGACGATTTTAGGGACATTCAACGGGGTTGTTTCAAATTTCGTATTTAGAACTACCGTCTATGACAGAAAATTATCTACGCAGGTCCAGGTCCCCATATATCAGACCTCCTTCATTTTTATGCACAATATTCACCAAAATTGTTTAAAATTTCGTATTTGAATATTGTAATGGCTTATGACAAAAGTTGTCGGCCCACGTCTTCGTGTTGACCAAATTGTAACGGCTATAATCAGTATTTTTAAGATTTTAACAGAATTTTTAACGGATTTTTTTTTTTTTTTTTTTTTGAAAATTTCCAAAATTGTTCCAAATGGTGGAGGGTATTCAACTTACCGGCCCAACTTACTGTTTTATTACTTCTTTATTATTATTTATTTATTTTTTTTTTTCAATTTTATGTAAATTTCGTAATGAAAGTTGTAAGTTATTAAACATGAATTTAGAAGGGAGGCTAAATTTGCTTCCCTCGCCAAATTGGCATATAAAGTAAATAATTTTAAATTTTAACGCAAGATTAGGAAACATCGACCATTTTCAATATGGGGACTATGAGCTGTCTCTTTATATAACCTCAATACTTAACTCCAATTCATATACATATATGTGTATATATCTACCTAGTCTGTTAATACATATTTTACCTGTCAAGAGGACAATGTGACAATGACATTAGCTGTTATCTTTAACATTTCTGTTATTGAACAAACTGACAATTGCATAAACAGAAAGTATTTTTGCATTATCACATGTTCAGTTAAATAAATCTAGGTATTTTTGATAGATACACTTATTTCCCCTCTTATCCGTTTTTCTTGATGCCTTCAACAGAAACACGTTTTCATTGAAATCCGATAAAATAATATGCAGTTATTTGGAAATATATATTGCCAAAAAAATATTTTTACAACTCATGGTGAGACTGACTCAAATGTTGCTGTTGCTGATGATGCTGATGATGATGAAGATATGTAAATGCTTTGAAGTCTATTTTTGTTGCTACCTTTTCAATTGCTTCAAGAGTATGACAGCATATTTTAAGGGTCACATTGGTAGATTTATCACGTAAAATATGCTTATCAGGAATTCGTTTGTGACAGGTTAGAGTTTATGTGTCAGAGATTATTCGAATGAAATTAATAAGTATTGAGGATGACAAGACATATACTTCATGAAGGTACATAAATTTAAAAATGTCGTTATGACAACAAATATTGCCAATACAACGTTAATGGTGTTACAAAAATGTTTGAAAGTAAATCTAAAGAGAATTTAAAGGACAATCTAAGATGGATTTGAACGAACTTTCGTAAAGCCCCCAAACTTCCCGATGTACGATTTTGATGGCTTTAGACCTAATTTGTCAAAAGTATTGCATATAATTTGGCATTTGATGTTCGTATCTGGTACTGACTCCTCTGAAGATATTTGACACCAGAGGTTCATGTGTTAGTAGAGCACCTATATTACCATACCTCCCTTTAAGCTACATCTATTAAAGGAATTGATTAAAATGTGTATAAAAATGTTGCCTTAAGTCCATGTTTGAGAATAGTCCTGTATTTTGTCAGTAGGCAGGTTAAGCTCGCAAATGGACCACGCCGGTCAGCCTTTTCCATATTTTGATGATTTTAGCTACCTTCTTTTACATTAATTGTTTCAAATTTCGTATTTAAGATCTGAATGGGTACTACAAACTATGAAAAACATTACTTATGCAGGCTCATGTATACGGCAACTCCCAATATTCGGTATTTTGATGCTTTCAACGAAATTTTTTACCGTAATTGTTTCAAATTTCGTAATGGATACTACAACCAATGACCTATCACATAAACAATTATGCAGGCCAGCGCCTTCGTATAGCCCACATATAATGGAGATACCGTACCGCTTCGGTATTTTGCTGTTATAAGAGACATTATTTACCGGAATTGGTTCAAATTTCGTATTTGAAGTTCGGAATCGGTACCACAGCCAATGACAAACATTTCTTATGCAGGTCTTTGTCTTCGTATATCTCCCATATAACGGTTTTCATTTAGTCAGTATTCTTCGACGAAATTTTTTCCAAAGTTTTCAAATTTCTTCCAAATGGTGGAGGGTTTTAAAAGTTCGGCCGAAGTTACGTGTGTTTTTCAGATAGGCAGATCAATCTCGAAGATGGACTATATCGTTCAACAACGGTATCCTCCGATATTCGGTATTTTGATGATTTAAGCCACATTTTCAATGGCATTTGAGAAATTCTACACAAGGAGTTCTTTGTGAGTACTTTACAACTTGAAAGAGAATTGAATAGGACCACGATATCGTATATCCCCATACCTTCCGATATTCGTTATTTCAGGATTTTTTAGCCACATTTTTCAATGATTTTTTGACTGAAAATCCACACTAGGAGTTCCTTCCTTCCTTTACCCCCTAGAAGAGAGTTGCCCATATATTTCCACGATATCTACAACTATTGTGCCCCATGTGTAAAATATTCGTCTTAATAAGATGCATTTCGGTACATCCCACAGAATTCAGTCTAGAAGCAAGTACTTCAAATTTGGTTTAAATCGGTTCAGATATAAATAAAGCTCCCATGCATATATTTAATTCGATTTGGTGTTTAAGTTCCACACATTCGTAATATACACTCCAGAAACACCAACCTAATTTTTTTTCGAGATTTGTTCAGATTTGGATATAGCTCCGATTTAGGTTTACCAAATGGCAAATATCAGCCCAAATGGAGTGAATTTTCGCACTTCCGAACGAATTCAACATAGAAGCGATTACTTCATATTTATTTGAAATCGGTTCAGATATAAATATAGCTCCCATACCTATCTTCCACTGATTTCAGGTTTATTGTGAAATTAACAATTATATCATTCCAAATGCCATTGGCATTTCCAACCAAATTCAGTGCAAAAGCAAGTACTTCAGATTTGGTAAAAATCGGTTCAGATATAGCTAGCAACATGGGAGCTGTATATGTTTCGCCCCATTTGGGGTTTTATGTCCCTCACATTCATATTATGCTGTTCACAAAAATTATATTTGGTATCAGATATAAAATGCAGCTCAGAGATAACTCTGGTAAATTTTACCAGGAGCGGTTCAGATTTGGATATAGCACCCATATATATCTTTATCCGATTTCAGGTTTATTGTACACAATATTGTTAATGTCACCCCAAATCGAGAGGAAATAATAACGGTGAAAGTGGTTCCTATAACGAACTTCAAAACGACGAGTTTAAGATAATTCTCTTGAAAATTTTAGCTAAAATCATCAAAATACAATACAATAGGGAGGTACTGTTATATGGGAGATATACGAATGGGTGGATCTGTACATTCAATTTTCTGTCATATCGCGAACACCAAATATCAAATTCGAAGCAATTCCGATGAAAACTTTTACATAAATCATCAATATATGGATGTACAGTTATATGGGGTCAATACTAAAACTTGGACCTATATGCACAGTACTCTGCGAAGATGTTTTCTACATACTGGGAACACATACTCTCAATTTACAGCAAATTCGGTGTGAAATTGTGACTAAAACATCCAAAATACGTTGAAAGTGCCGGTACAGTTATATGGTACCTATACCAAAACATGGACCTATCTAGCCCATTTTCAATACCAAAATATTCAAATACCTCAGACCTAACACATATCTGAGTAAAATTTAATCAGCCTACTTCACTTCGTTGGGAAAGTAGAGTGATTTCCACAGATAGACGGAATTTATATAGAATTTTATGCTTATCAAGAATATATAATGACTTTGAATGCCTACCACCTTTTAGAAGGATTTGAAAAATTTCCAAAAAAAAAAAAAATTTTCAACAAGTAAGCAAAGGCTATAGTCGTGCGGGGCCGACTATGTTATACCTACAACACTACAATATGTTAGAAGCCCCTTATGTCCAAATCCATTTTGCTAGATTTCGGTTTTGAAATTAGGATTTTGACTATGAACATTTGCCCAACATTTATGCACTCCGTCGGGCTGTTAGTTGTTGTAGTCCATTTTACAGATAAATATAATCCAATGGTCATCCAATGCTAGAATTCTTCCCTGTCCTTAACTCTCTTCATAGGCGTGTCGATTGGCTTCAATTGTGTAATCGGAAAAAACATTTCTGTTTTTGGTTAATTTTGCAATCATCTCCAAAGCAAGAAGCCCCTCTGTATCTCCAAATTTAGACTCATCTATATGATTTGCTTTTCTACGATATTTGGCTATATTCTTCAACGAAATCAGCATAAAAATCCAGAAGTTCGCCTTTTATGTATTTCGAATATCGCCTGTAAGTAACCCTGGCATTTTTCACACAAAGTGGTCCATTGTACCCGCTGTCCTAAACTATAACTTTATGCGAGTTTTCCTGTTCTTTGGTTTCTATTTGTGACGTTTGTAACGGCTGCAAAATCAGGAAAATTTTTAGTTGTTGGTACATTTCAACCATTTCAATATTGCGGACATCTTTGAAAACAATAGGCCTAGCCCTTCTGAGCCCAACCCTACCCTCGTGATTTTCGTGAGGATCGGACGATATTTGCAATCTTTATATAATATCCCCAATCTGTGTTGTAAGGTGAAAAAATATTACAAAATATTCTAAGTCAAATTAAAAAAATCGCAAGCGATAAAAAATATGAAAAATAAACAAATTTCACAAAATACTACAAAATCTATATTAACATCTCTATTGGCATATTTTTCTGCGATGTTTTTAGATTTTATACTTTTATGTCAAGAGGGCATTCTGAATAGACAAAATTTGTCAAAATCGGTCCAGCCATTCTTGAGATGTAAGCATTCTAACTAACATCCCCTTCCTTTGAATATAAACATTATATATATTTCGCTATATATCCGATATATTTACTATCGGCATCTACGCAACGGTCAGAATTAACCTGTTCGTCTATTTGTGATTTCGCCGGGATTACAAATATTCGCGGTTTAATGGAAAATTTGACTTTTATTCAACACAAATATTATGGCCTATTTCACCCACTAAATATTACCCGATGACCATTAAAATTGGAAGGCTTCTGCCCAGCCCTAAGCTCTAGCCCCATGCTAACTTCCGCTTTGATTGGTCTATAATTGCGACCTGTAGAGCAACTGCAAAATCAGGATTTTTTTCAGTTTTTGGTCCATTTCAACCTCTAAATATTATGCGATCGTTTCCAAAAGAAATAGGGTTCTATTCTGACATTATTCCCACCTCCATTCTAAATTTCGTGAAGATCGGGCCATAATTGCGACCTGTAGAGTGATTACAAATTAACATGGACAAACGGACAGACGGACGGACGGACATACATAGCTAGATCGACTCAGCTCGGCGAGATAGGAAGATCCATATATACTTTCCTATATGGGAAACCAATATTTCCAGGTGTTACATAATTTTTGGCCCAATCAAACTTATAATACCCCAACACATAGTGTTGTAGGGTATAAAAATGCTCTATCATAGGCCATTACAATATTCAAACACGGAACTTGAAAAAACCCGGTGAATAATATCGCAAAAAAAATCAAAATAGCGAATATATGGAGGTATCGTTGTATGGGGGTATGACAAGAACGTGGACCTACATAGTTAATATTATATTGTTACTGGCTATAGTACCTATTACAAAGTGCAAATACGGCATCGAGAGGTACCGTTACAGCACTTTTAAGTCACATTTTGAATATACATCATATGTCAAATGTTAGCTTCTTTGCATTCAACGACTATCCTACCAAAATATATATTTTCCTTTATCAACCGAGGGGTGTGGATCAATAGCCGACAGAGCCACAGACATGTGGCTCGTCCGCAGTGTCGTTACTAGGTAGCCACGATTCTATCCAGCTCTTAACAAGTTCCCAGACCTTAGCACGCTCCCAGCTTCCTAACAAGCGCCCCGCTCTTAGCAAACTCCAAGCGTTTAGAACGCCACCAGGTTCTTAACAAGCTTTCAGCTCTCAGCTAGCTCAAGCTCACAGTCAGCTCAACGTTCTTAGCCAGCTACCCCTAACTAATCTATTTCTCCATAGCAAAATCGAATTGTACAAAGCATAATCAAGGTGACCAACATATGATACCTTACACCTCAATAACTTGGGTAAAGTATCCCTAGGTCTGAAGCTCGTTTGGTTCGAATGAATAAATTCCCCAAGATATTAGGGCGTATAGTTCGTCTACTTTATTTTCGAGTGTGAGGGGTTAAACAATGCAGTAATTTTCAATTAAAAGGTCGAAAGTGCCCTTTTCGAATGTGATTTTTATCATTAAAAATTTTGGACATTTTGGAATTTATCATACAAAATTTATGGTCCACGTAGACCCCTATATATTATCCAATCACCAAGCACCATGTCTTCTACACTGCCCAAAACTCTCAAAATATTCTAGTATTTTTTATATTTTAAAGTTTTAGTACAACTTCTTAAGTATTTCATTTCCAAAAATCTTCTAACAATCTCTTATCTTTTCATTTCAGGTGAGTTGGTGTTATTTCAAAACATGGAAATCATTCAATGGACTTCAGTGAAATTAATTTAAGACTCTATTCAAAAACAGCAGCTTATGGTAATAACATTTGTAAAGAAGGTTTTAGGTCTTTACATACCAAAGTTTCCCAAAAGAATGTAAAACTTTTTGCCACACCAAATTAAATTAATACTGTGGCCTGTCATGTAAAGACATCGAAGAAATGTTATTGTATGCCGCCAACGTGTGGTGCGTTAAATTCCCAGACATTGATGGAAACATTATAATGCCTTCAATTTTATTATCAAATCTTAGTGGTAATTATTAAGTTCAAGGACAATCCAACAATTTAGACCACACAAACAAGAAGTGGGAAGATGAAAATAAGAAAAACAAAAATAAACCTGCACACGTAATTTCATGAATCGACTATTTAAACGGAAACAAATGAACCTCAGTTATATTGTTCGTAAAAAGCAATTGTGGACAGAGAAATAAAACTTCAAAGGTTATGTGTCAGATCCATTTAGTAGAGTAGAAAATTACTTTTTATAGCATGAATAAAGGTATAAAAATGTGCTCGACTTCACAGTACTCCGCTCAATAAAAATAAACGCCGCGGCAGGGAACTATGCAATAACAGAATATTTAAAGCTTGTGCAAAAATATACGTCAATTTATATGTTTAAATCTAATCGTTTGGTACATGTTGGCGAATGACGCACTTATTAGGGAGATGTCGTTCCACACTAATACGCACAAAAGACCTATTGTCTCTTTTAAACTAATTGAAATAACAACGTGCGACAAAATTAATTTTTTACACCCGACACCACACTGTGGTTCAGGGTATTATGTCTTTGGGCATTTGTTTGTAACATGCAGATGGAAGCGAGATAGGTCCATAGTTCCCTTTGATGATCTTCATAGAATCACATTTTGAATCGATTTGAGCATGTCTCTCCGTCTGTCCATGTATTCTTGTAAGCAATGTACAGGTCTCATTTATTGTCTGACTGGGATGAAATTTTCAACAAATCATTTGTTTGGCCCAAGGACGAACCCTGTTGGTGGTAATCGGATCAGATTTGAATATAGCTGACATAAATAGTGTCGTTCGATTTTATATTTTTCCGGATTTTCGTTCCGTCTGTGGAAATCACTCTAGCTTCCGAACGAAACGAAGTAGGTTGATAAAATTTTACTCAAATGTGTATTATATCTGCAGGACTTTTGGTATATAAATTGGGCCATGTAGGTCCACGTGTTCGTATAGCCCCCATATAACGGCACCCCCCGATATTCGGTATTTTGATGATTTTAACGACATAATTTACCGGAATTGTTCAAATTTTCGCATTTGAAGTTGGTAATGGATACTACAGCCTATTACCAGAAATTGTCTGTGCAGGTCCATGTTTTGGTATAGCCCCCATATAACGGTATTTTGATGATTTTGGCGACATTATTTACCGGAATTATTTCATATTTCGTCTATGAAGTTCGCAATGTATACTACAGCCTATGCCAGAAAATTGTCTGTGCAGGTCCGCGATTTATAATCCCCATGGAACCTCCCTATATTCGTTATTTTGATGATTTTAGCTACATTATAAACTGATTTTTTTCAAGTTTCGCATTAGAATATTGTAATACCTTGTAACAAAAATTGCCTATGCAGGTCCACGTCGTCGTAAATTTAACGGCTATATTCGATATTTTAAAAATTCTAAGGGATTTTCTTTTCTGGTTTTTTCTTTTTAAAATTTCCAAATTCGTTCCAAATGGAGGAGGGTATTCAAAGTTCGGCCAGTTCGAACTTACTGTTTTTTACATCTTTAATATAATTTTTTTTCAATTTTATGTAAGTTTCGAAATGAAAATTGCTTTCCAAAATACTCCAGACACAATAGGTATCCGAAGATTTTAATGGACATTGTGCGCTGGAAATGAATCGAGGAACCTCATTTTGTAACTATTCTTGGGTGGCGCGTGCTGAGTGCGATGGTGCTGAATCCTGTTGAAATGTTTAAGGTCTGCGGCCAAAATGTTTGAGTGCCCAAGGCTTTAATACACCTTCCAGAATATTTTCGCGATGATATTCGTCATTTATTCTGATGGCACGGTCGATTTATACGATGGGAAAGCGACCATCGGCTGTTATGGCGGCCCACACCATCACCATGGCCGGCGCTTGAGTTCTGGTGGCCAACCGAAGATGCACATTTTCAGCTGACCTCTTTGGCAAGTAAACACGATCACGATCGCAGAAAACCAAATTAGGCAGTTCACCACTTTCGGCCAAGCGAAACAACTCGTTAGCTCTTTTGAGTCTATTTTCCCTCTATTGCGGTGTAAGTTTGTGAACTTTTTGTAATTGCAATGGCTTTAACCCGATCTCATTTTTCAATATTTGCCAAATGGAATATTGCGATATGTTCAGCACATTAGCCATTTTTCAGCTACGGTTTGGTATAGCAGCCACATAACTGTACCTCCCGATATTCAATATTTTGATCATATTCACCACATTATTTACGGATTTGTCTAAAAAATTATATTTGTGGTTCGTAATAGGTTCCAGCTACGGTGGCGGATCATTGTACATATAGGTCCACGTTTTCGTAAAGCCGCATATAACGGTACCTCCCGAAATTCGATATTGGGATGATTTTTGCCACTTTTTTCCGCGGTAATGGGTTCTACCTCCGGTGGCAGAGCATTGAATGTTAAGGTCCAAGTTTTCCTATAGCGCACATAAAACGATACCCACCGATATTCAGTATATTGATGATCCTAGTCACATTTATGTTTCAAATATGGTATTTAAGACTCGTATTTAAGATAACAATCCTTGTAGTACAAAATTTTTTATATAGGTTCCCGATTTGCCCCATATAACGATTTCACCCACATTATGGTTTTTTGAAAAGTTTAACTGCATTATTCAAACAGTCTTACCAATATTTGTAGTACAAAGTAGGAACACGTTTCAAGCCACATACTTTTATAAAAAAAAATATTTTCATTGACCAATTGTGGAGGGAATTAAAAGTTCGGTCCGGCCGAACTTACTGATTTTACACCCTTCGTCATCCCGTTTGTAACTCATCGAAATAATAAGTTTAGGCCCGAAAAGTATATATATTCTTGATCAGCGTACAATTCTAAGACGATTTAGCCCTGTTCGTCCGTATTTCCGTCTGTTGTAATCACGCTACAGTAAAAACTAATTAAGATAGGAAGCTAAAATTTTGTACAGGTCTGTCTTTTGTCTGCAGGCAGGTCAAGTTCGAAGATGGGCTATATCGGTCCATGATATCGTAAAGCCCCCATATAACGGTACACCCCCCCCCCCCAAATTCGGTATTTTGATGATTTTAGCCACATTTTCAATGGAATTGTCTGAAATTCTACACAAGGAGATCTTTGTGAGTACTTTACCCCCTGAAAGAGAATTGTTTATATAGGTCCGCGATAGAGTATAGCCCTCATATAACGGTACACCCCCCCCTATTTTCGGTATTTTGGTGATTTAAGCCACATATTTCAATGGCATTGTCTGAAATTCTACTCAAGGAAAATAATATTCTATATAATTGTCTATATTGGTCCACGATATCGCATATGCCTCATATAACGGTACCCCTCTTTAGTCGGTATTTTGATGATTTTAACCACATTTTTCAACGGAATTGTCTGAAATTCTGCACAAGGAGTTTCGAGCGAGTAATTTATTCCCTAAAATAGAAATGTATATATACACTGGTGGCCAAAACTAAAGCTACTGAAATTACAAGGAGAATGAATGCCCTGTAACTTTTTCAAAAATGAAGAAAAGGAGAAAGTTTTTCTATTTTTACATTAGGTACTTTCTTCACTTTTTAAAAACCTAAAACATAAGACCAAAATTCATTTTTATATAAAAAATAATTTTTGGTAAAGTCAATTAACCCGATTTTGGCTTGGACAAAACAGAAGCAACTCTGTTGCACATTCATATAACCGCTGCAATTTCAGTTGTTTTTACTGTGATATTTATCGCTTTTTGCTTCCTTCGATAATTTCGCTTGTCATAAATCCTTTTTGAGAAGTTTTTTACAACAGTATGTGTTTTTCTTTTCGTTTTTAAGTACTGCTCAAAAAAAATTTTAAAAATGGCTAGAAGCAAATACAGTACCTGAATAAAACAGCAAATTATCAGTGACTATCAAAACAACATATCACAGAAAATGATTTCCGAGAAATATTTCATAAATATTTATGTTAATTTATAATTATTTCTGTATACTAAGTCGGTTTTTTGGAACTGGATCAATAGTAACTGTCTATAACGGATGAAGGCCATGAAAAACTTCAGCCCGTACTGATCCACAAATTGTGAGAGAAATAAAAAATAACTATTTAAGAGTTCAACTGGATTGGTGAGAGAGCAGTCATTGGATATAAGCTCGAGATCAGTGCGTAGACGAGTAGTGGCAGCTGGTCTGCATGCCCGTAAGACATCAAAAAACCATTTATATCTGAAAAAATCAAAAAGGCTTTCGGAAACGATAATATTAAGTGGAATCAAGCTCAATGGAAAAAACATTATTTCTGGGAGAGTCTAAGTTTAATATTAAAGGCTTATACGTGAAAAATTTTACGGTGAGAAGACAAAAAAATGAAGGACTCAAGCCGCAGTGTTGCAAAGGTACGGTGAAGCATGAGGGAGGGTCAAAAATGGCGTGGCGCTGTTTTTCTTTCTGTGGACTTGGGCCTATCCATAAAATAAAGGAAGTTTTGGATAGGTTTGTTTACAAAGATGTGTTGGACATCACGTTGTTCCCTTACGCTGAGTAAAATATTCGGCTGATTTGGGTGTTTCAGCATGACAATGATCCCAAACATGTATCAAAACTTGTCAAATATTGGTTGCGGGAGTCAAAAATTGATGTTTTGTTATGGCCGGCACAATCACCTGACCTAAACTTCGTAGAAAACCTTTGGAGTATCGTAGATAGGAAGGAAGATCAAGCGAGATTCGGAAATAAATAAGCACAATATTTTCTAAAGAATTTGGGGTGCCTGGGAAAGCACACCCAAGGATCAAATTGAGCGTGTTATAGATTTAATGCCTCGTAGGTGTGCAGCTGCTATCCAAAATAATGGTTATGCTATCGACTACTAGCCAAAATTTAATTATTTTAAAATAAAAAATCAAAAGTTGCTTTAGTTTTGACCAAGCAAAAATTGGGTCATTTTAGCTTTCCACGCATTAGTTTTCGTTCAAAATTATTTTTGTATTTTTATTTTTAGTTTCTTAAAAGTGAATTAAACGCCTCATTTAAAACTGGAAAAATAATTACGATTTGTTTATTTTTGTAAAAGTTACAGGACGTTAATTGTCTTTGCGATTTAAGTTGCTTTAGTTTTGGCCACTAGTGTAGGTCCACAATATCGTATATCCCCCATATATCGGCACCGTCCGATATTCGGTATTTTTAAGATTTTAACTGAATGGATTTTACTTTTTTGAAAATTTCCTAATTCATTCCAAAGTTCGGGCCGGCCGAACTTTCTGCTTTTTACTTGTTTTTTAATTGGTACTACTTTTTTTAATTTTAAAATTTTATTGTGAGTCATATTTTTACTGGTTTACAGTGGATGTCATGGGTAAAGCATTACATCAATCAACACTTAAATTTGATATTAAAAACGTTCCAATATTTATTTTTAATACCAAACATCTACTCTTGTACTTGACGAAATCCAATTGAGTGACCTATTGCTCTTCTTTTTCTATCTATTTATTTAAAACTTACATAATATTTAACTTGTATCTTTTATTTGAGCAGAATTCCATGGTTCAATTATTTCAATTACTTTTCAAAATTCAAATTTTAACTAACTTTAGTGTTACTTCTGACTCCCTGTTTGTAGTAACTGTCATAAAACACAAACTTTGTGCATATTTCTAAATATACATACGCTCTGTGTCGCCATCTGAATGTATCAGTGCAAGTATGTGCGTGTGTGTGGACTATGAATGCGGTCGAAACCAAGAAAATCAAATATCATCATCACCCACACACACGCATACAAGCATAGGTACATTCATCATCATCTTCATCATCTGGTCGTCCGTCGTCCGTCGTCTGTCGAATGTACATTTATGGTTAACAAATGGCATAGTAATGAAGTACTTTGCGTGTGTAAACATTTGTACATCTCTCACTCGGCAAACGCATTCAAACATACATTCATACACAAACACACCCACTCCCACATATGTATGTACATATGCAACAATTATGGTTGAAAAGATTTCTCACAACTTGATAAAGTTTTCCTTTTCAAATGTCGGCAACGTATACGAATGCGAGTACGTGCATGTGTGTGTCTGTGCTTCGATGCTGTAATTGTAAACGTGATAACTGCATATATCAAACGAATGATTGTTGTGAGTGCCAATTGTGTTACATACCGAAAGTGATTAATAACCACACTCATGCATACACACACACACACACACACACACACACACACTTCAGCAAATGTGATGTTTGAATGGAGAAAGGGGTTAAGGTTTAGAAACATTTAAAGCATTGTTTTAAGTTCCAGGGTTATAGGTTATTACCATTTTGTTTGGACATAAAAAATGATAGTCTTTGACAGATGTTGTGCGATTCTGTAAGAATCAAGTTCGAGATTTCAATTTATTCTCACTTTAAAAATAAATATAGTCGACATAGACATTTGTAGGAAAAAATTTTATTTTCAAAACTTAATACATTTTTTATACACCCTAATGTATGCGGTCAATATTTACTCAATATGAATGAATTGAATGGGAATTTGAATCCCTTGAAATAATCAACAATCACAGCCTGGAGTGCCTGCCATTGTAGAGTCATCCAATGAATGTGGTTAAAGAATACCTTACATATTAGAAGGAGCAATTAACTTCTGAATGTCATTAACATAACAACGAAAAGATTTAAATTTGTGAGCAATGTTTGTGCCTGCTGTGTGGAAAAGGAAGCAGACAATGCATACAGGATATTGTAGTAAACTTGAATAATTGGATGAAAGGGAGTAGTTCGTGCATACATAACCTCGATTGTTTTTCAGGAAATCTTGAATTCTATATAAATAATGGTAAAATATGATTGCCTAATAAATAATAACAAGAAACTTGAAATTTAATATATGATCAGAAAGATATGCAACAATTTTCAGATGGAATTCGTCCTTTTTGGTGCAGAAAAAATTCATGAACGGTAAAAATTTAAAAATTAACTTTAGACCAGTAAAGAAAACCTTAAAGTCAGGCGGAACCGACTTTATGATACCCTACACCACTTTGCATATTTAGTAGATCTTCACATAACAAATAAAAATTTTTATGAGGAATTTGTGAGAATTAAATCATACCAGCTATGATAATAATTATAATTTAAAGTCCAAAGGACTAAATTTGCCGGGGCATTTACATCTTTTCAATTCGGGCTTGTATTACCCATTTGGTGCACAATTAACTTGAAATCGGGTGAAGATATATATGGGAGCTATATCGAAAACTGAGCCGATCTTGATAAAATTTGGCAAAGGTATTTCTGAGCTGTAATTGATACATTTGCCTGAATATTGTTGTTGCATATTACGGCTGTGGGGAATAAATATAACAAATCGGATGAACAATATACATGTGGGAGCTATAGCTATATCTGAACCGATTTTCACCAAATTTGACATACTTGTTTCTATACGTAATTTGGTGGTGAGTGCCAAATTCTCATACATGCTAATATTATACTTCTGCAAAGCAAATCTGACGAAGATATATAAGGGAGCTATATCTAAATTTTGACCGATTATCTCCAATTTCAATAGGGTTCGTCCTTGGGCCAAACTAACGATTTGTGCAAAATTTCATCTGCATCGGACGATAAATGCCATCCGGTAGTTTGTTTACAACAATGCATGAAAAGACAGACGAACGGGCATGCATAAATCGACTCAGACCGGACCAACATTTTGAAGTTGGTGAGAATATCATTTGATACGGCCAAAACGTGCCTCTTCAAAATAACGAATTTAGACCCTAGGTCTATTTGTACCAAATCTGTTTTATAACATTTGGAGTCGATCTAGCGATGTCCGTCCGTCTGTCGGGCTGGCTGGTTGGTGCGCACGATAACTCTACCAGAGATTATCCGATTTGGTCCAAACTTGGTACATCACAATATTATTGTCAAACTTAGATCGAGTTTGGAGATAGACAATATCGGTTCACTCCTTCTGGTCTCTCCCCAACAAAAGGTCGACATTTTCAAAGCAAAAATTTGGCAGCACAGAAAGAGAACAGAAAATCCGATTTTGCTCCAATTTTGTGTATCCTAATACGAAAAAGGACAATATGGGTCAACTCCTTCACAATGGGTCACAATTTGAATAATTATAACTCTTATAAAATATAATGTCTTGTCTTCGAATTACACACATCAGAATATTTGTATTAACCCAAGGCCTGATGTGAAGATGGATTATGTCGGACCACTTCTTTTTCTAAAGCTCATAAAACGAGAAATTAATATCCGATTCCATTCAGACCTGGAACATCTCAATATTTTTATCAACACAAGATCTGTTATAGAGATGGTAGAGGTCGAACCATTTCTTCTGGTACCTCCCCCACATAGGGTTCAATATTTAAAAAAAATGCTTAAAGAAAGCAAAAAAATTGTCTAACTCTCTTCAAATTTCACACATACAAACATTTTTGCTAACACAAGATCTTTTGTGAAGATGATAGATATCTGCGAACCCCTTCTGGTACCCAACCCCAAAGGGTCACAGCTGTCAATAATATCTCGAAGCGATCAACTTTCTTCAATTAAACTTTCATAAATATTTCCATGAAGTATTTCTCTTTTCAAACCAAGGTAGAGTTCACAGTAGTTTATGAGGATCTCACAAAATTTGCAGACTAGTTGGCATTTCGCCAACGATAATTGGTATTGGAAATGGGCTTTATCGATCTGCATTTGGGCATAAGAATGTAAGATTTATTACAATGGGAAATATTTGGGAAATTATTATGTTGTTCCTGATTATATTTTCATTGGGCGCCAATTTCATAACTTCACATTTGAATTTTCATTTGAATCGTGTTTTCAATATTTCATCTACTTTTAAAAATGTAGAGGGGAAATTATTTTCTTTAGATAAATAACTAGTATCAATTGCTGCAATTGAGATCTAATGGCATTTTATGTTGGGCGCCAATTTTTATCTTACGCTAGCTATTTATTTATGAGTCTTCCAAACTTCGTCTTGGATGTGTTTATGGTCGAAAAAGTAATTTACGTCAAAAAATGTCCACTCTTGGTGGAATAAGTTTCCATTCATTTAAATTATATCCGATTTGAATTTAGGCTTGATATTTCTACCAAAATCGGCAAATTTCGACCCTTTAGTGCTATCCACCAAAAATTCCCTTATGATGAGAATATGTTGTTTAAAATTCAATTTATTTTTCTTGCTCTTCAAAAACTAAATGAATTAATGATTCATGTCACAGAATTATGTATGAAGACCGTAAATATAATGATCGATGCAATAAATGCTGTATCGTGGGCGATTATTTCCATATATTGCAAGTTTTATATTTTACCCCAATGTTTTCAAACTATTACGACCCTGCAAAAAATATTTTTCCAATTTCTTTCTCCACCAAATCTAAGTGGAAAACATACGTAAAAATACAAGGATTTTGATGTTTTTATATCTTATAGTTTCCCTGCCACAATAGCAGTTGATTGCATTCGGAGTGTGGTAGCGCTATTGTAATAAAGTTAACCACTACCAAAACCACAAACAAGATAATAATGACATCGAAAAACTTGCAAAACTTTAAATCCCTCAGAAAATAGTTGACAAAAGGGAATTGAGAACAAACATCTTCTCATGTAATCTATCTTTTATTTTGGCTTATATATGAGAATGGGTGTTGTTTTTTCTCTCATTTCTCTTTGGAAATTATTATTGGCAGAAGAGAGAAAAAGAAACATTTCGCCAAATAGACGCACGTATCATCTTTAATTTGTCACCTGAAATCGAACAATGTTTAATCAAACTTATACTTATTTCCACTTTCACACACACCCACACTCACACACACTGCTTGGCACGCACTGACTGCCAAAACCGCTTAGATCATCGCCAACCAGCGTCTCAAACCCACAATCAAACTGACACCAAATGTAGCAAAATCGAAGCCACCGCACAATAAATGCATCGGTCCGTGCAATTTCCCAGCATCCGTAATGGGACGTGCGAATATGTCGAAGTGTGGGCGGATTTGTGGCTAAGAGTGTTAGTATATTACAAAGTTGGAATGCAAACATGAAATGCGTTTACCACTCGAAATTCAGTGGATAATAGAAACACCAAACCTTGCCATGGTCCAGCAACAGCTGGCAAAGCAAATGAACAATAATTGTCTAGCATGAGGCACAGTGTTTAAAGATATGAAATGCGAAGAGAATCGGACTCTCATTTCAGACTTGACAAAAGTTATACTTATTGTAGATTTTGAGCCTTTGTGAGGGAGGTATCGGAAGGAGTAGTTCTATATATTTCATCTTTACAACAGATTTTGTGTTAGTGCCAATATTAAGATGTGTGAAGTTTTAAGAGAATTAGAAGCTCAATTCTCATTTTATGATCGTTTCGGGTATTCAAAAATTTGACCTTTTGTGGGGAAGGTACCAGAAGGAGTGGACCGATACATATCATCTTCACAAAAGATCTTGGGTTGATAGAAATAGTGAGATGGTGCGAGTTTGAAAAAAAATTGGATGCTTATTTCGGGTTTTAAAAGTTTGACCCTTTGGGAGGGAGGTAACGGAATGACTTGTCCGATATCAGCCGTTTTTATACCCTCCACCAAAAAAGTATGGAGGGATATTAAGTTCGTCATTCCGTTTGTAACTCATCGAAATAATCATTTTAGACCCAACAAAGTATATATATTCTTGATCAGCGTAAAATTCTAAGACGATTTAGCCCTGTCCGTCTGTTGTAATCACGCTACAGTCTAAACGAATTAATATAGGAAGCTAAAATTTTGCAAAGATCTCTCTTTTGTCTGCAGGCAGGTCAAGTTCGAAGATAGGCTATATCGGTCCACGATATCGTATAGCCCCCATATAACGGTACCCCCGATATTCGGTATTTTGATGATGTCAGCCACATTTTTCAATGGAATTGTCTGAAAATCCACACAAGTAGTTCCTTGTGGGTACTTTATACCTCGGCAGTGAATTATCTATATAGGTCCACGATATCGTACAGCCCCCATATAACGGTACCCCCACGGTATTCGGTATTTTGATGACTTTAGCCACATTTTCAATGGAATTGTCTGAATTTCCACAAAAGGAGTCCCTTGTGGGCATTTTATCCCCTCAAAAGGAATTTCCTATATAGGTCTACGATATCGTATATCCCCCATATAACTGTACCCCCCGATACTCGGTATTTTGATGATGTTAGCCACATTTTTCAATGGAATTGTCTTAAAATCCACACAAGTAGTTTCTTGTGCGTACTTCACCCCCTGAGAGAGAATTGTCTATACAGGTCCACGGTATCGTATATCCCCCATATAACGGTACCCCCCGATATTCGGTATTTTGATGATTTTACCCACATTTTTCAACGGAATTGTCTGAAAATCCACAGACGGAGTTCTTTGTGAGCACTTTACCCCTGAAGCGGAATTGTCTATATAGGTCCACAATATCGTATATCCCCCATATAACGGTACTCCCTTATATTCGGTATTTTGTTGATTTTAGCCACTTTTTCCAATGGAATTATCTGAAAATCCACACAAGGAGTTCCTTGCGAGTACTTTATAGGTCCACAATATCGTATATCCCCCTATATATCGGCACCTTCCTATATTAGATATTTTAAAGATTTTAAAAGAATTTTTAATGGATTTTATTTTTTTGAAAATTTTCTAATACGTTCCAAATGGTGGAGGGTATTCAAAGTTCGGCCCGGCCGAACTTACTGCTTTTTTACTTGTTATACCAGGTTTTGTGTCGATAAACATATTGAGATGCTTAAAGTCTCAATGGAATCGGGTGTTAATTTAGTGTTTTTTGAGCTTCATGGATATTCAAAATGTTTACCATTTGTTGCGAGTGGACGTATAAATTCAATCTTCATACCTTACCTTGGGTTTATAACTTTCAGAAAATACAATTTTATACCCTCCGCCATACTATGGAGGGTATATTAACTTTGTCATTCCGTTTGTAACTCCTCGAAATACTCATGTCAGATCCAACAAAGTATATATATTCTTGATCAGCGTAAAATTCTAAGTCGATTTAGCCATGTCCGTCTGTCTGTTGTAATCACGCTATATTTCGAATGAATTGAGATAGAAGGCTAAAATTTTGCAAACCTGTTTATTTTTCCAGTGGGCAGGTTAAGTTCGTAAATGGGCCATGTAGGTCCACGTTTCCATATAGCCCCCATATAAAGGTACCTCCTGATATTCGGTATTTTGATGATTTTAGCGACATTATTCACCGGAATTGTTTCAACTTTGGTATTTCAAGTTCGAAATGGATACTACAGCCTATGACAGAAAATTATCTGGGCAGGTCCACGTCTTCGTATAGTCCCCATATAACGGTACCTCCCTATATTCGGTATTTTGATGATTTTAGCGACATTATTCACCGGAATTGTTTCAAATTACGTATTTAGAGTTCGTAATGGGAACTTCAGTCTGTGACAGAAAAATGTCTATGCAGGTCCTGGTCTTCGTATGGCCCCATATAGCGGTACCTCCCAAAATTCGTTATTTTGATGATTTTAGCGCCATTATTCACCGGAATTGTTTCAAATTACGTATTTAGGTCTTCGTATAAGCCTCATATATCAGTACTTCCCTATATTCGGTATTTTGACGAGTTTAGGTACAAAACCCACCGAAATTGTTTGAAATATCGTATTTGACGTTAGTAATGGATGCTATAGCCTGTGACAGAAAATTGTCTATGCTGGTCCAGGTCTTCCCACAGCTAATGGTACCTCCCTATATACGATATTTTGATGATTTTAGCTACATTATTCACAGTTTATTTCAAGTTTCGAATTTAAATATGTTAATGGCTAATGGCAAACAATGCCTATGTAGGTCCACGTCGTATAGACCCCAATATAACGGCAATATTCGGTATTTTTAAAATTTAACAGAATTTTTTTTAGGGATTTTATTTTTTTTAAATTTCCAAATTCGTTTCAAATAGTGGAGGGTATTCAAAGTTCGGCCCGGCCGAACTTACTGCTTTTTAACTTGTGAAATTTTTGATTTTTTTTTATAATAATTTTAATCATCAGCCTTTGTTTTCATGACAGAAGCCACAGATAATGGTCTGTGGGCAGATTGGGTTTTGCCATTATGGGCAGTAACAGTATCGGAAGGAACAACGGATGTAAAGAGTGATGATTCCTGAATTTAATGTGCAGATTGTGAAATTTCTTCAGAAAATATTAATACTCATAGCTTCAGGATTCTTAACCACATTGCCTACATTCCCATTAACTACCGGGATTGCGTGTGTCACAACACTGGCATACGATATTAAATGAAACTGACTTTGCACTCGGACATTCCATTCCTTTGCTGACACCGACAAATTTATCTAAGTCTAGAATTATTTTGATCCTATTTTTATACCCTCAGCCATATTGGCTAGAGATGGTACATATATTTTGATACAACCAAAACGTGCCTCATCAAAATAACGGTTTAAGACCCTTTAGAGTCGATCTAGCGATGTCCGTTCGCCCGTCTGTCTGTCTGGTTGTTTGGTGCGCACAATAACTCTCGAAGGGAGTATCCGATTTGGTCCAAACTTGGTACATTGTAATATTATTGTCAAACTCAGATCGAGATCGGGAGGGAAAGAGAAAGGATAATCCTATTATTTGCATCAATCTCCCCACAAAGGATCAATATTAGAATAACTTTAACTCTTATAAAATGTCATGTAAGAGCCCGATTGTCTTCAAACTACACACATCACAAGGTTTTTGCTAACCCAAGGTCTGGTGCGAGGATGGAATGTATCGGTTTAATCCTTCATGTACCTCCCCCACAACTTTTCAACATTTTGAATAACCAGGAAGCTCATAAAACGCGAAATTGTTAGCCGATTCCATTCTGACATAATACATCTCAAAATTTCTATAAACACAAGATCTGCTATAAAAATGGTAGAGATCGGAACATTACTTCTGGTATCTCCCCACATCGATATATATATCCGGGATATATCGATCCAATCCTTTTGGTACCTCACCTACAAAGGGTCAAAATTGTGATCCATGAAGCTAATAAAACGCAAAAATAATGTCCGATTCCATTCAGAGATACATCAATATTTATATATTTCCATCAACACAAGCTCTGTTATAAAGATGGTAGAGGTCGCACCATTTCTTCTGGTACCTCCCCCACATAGGGTTCAAAATTTTGAAAAACAAAGTGCTCAAAGAAAGCGAAATAAAAATCCAAATCTTCTCAAATCTCCTCTCAAATTTCCCACACACAAACATATTTGCTAACACAAGATTTGTTGTAAAGATGATATATATCTGTGCACCCCTTTTGGTCCCTCCCCACAGAGGGTCAAAATTTACAATAGTTTATCTGTCATAACTTGCGAAACAAGTCAGCGATTCTTTATAACTTGCTATATCTACATATATCTCTCAACCAGAAACCTGAGATGAATATTGAATTTATGACTTCGCATAAAATTGAATATAAATGTTCGATTTTCTTGTAACTTTGTCCATACCAACAATTTTATTAGATTAAGTGTGAAAATAAAATATTTCGGTTGACTATATGTGGCACCACACGCACGTTTTAACATTTTCTAAAAATTATCACATAAATTATATAAAGCGCTCATTACGAACGTCAAATACGAAATTTGAAGCAATTCCGATGAAAAATTTTGCTAAAATCTTTAAAACACCAAATAAAGGGAGCTATCGTTATACGGAGGCAATACGAACTTCAAATACGAAATTTGAAACAACTACTGGCAAAGTACACATGTGTGAAGATCAGCCAGAGGCTACCAAAGCATCCAGAAAAAACAATAGTTGGGTGCTGTTTATGGGCCGCATTTAGTACATTTATGGTACGATATCAGTACCAACAATGTCCTCCTCACGAATACCTGAAGTATATATCGCAATAACAAGTGCGGTCCAAATTCACATTCTGCAGCGCTTCAAAACACGGTTCCAACTTGCAGCATGATGTCTTCGCAAAAGAGTAGCGGAAAACTATTACACATCTGGAACATTTGCTGTTTCTTTTTTTTTTTCTTTGTCATCTCCACGAATTTGTCACGTATATGTATGCCTAATAGTTGCCACAAGCCAAATAAACTTGTCGAAGGAAACACGCAAAAGGAAATGACAAGGAACCTCTTTGGTTAGCAAGTCGCACACACACACACCCTCTCACACTTTTGGACTTTTCCGCACTACTTCTTGCACTGGTGGATTTCTTGGTGGAAATTTCAAATGATTGCTTAGCATTACTTCTATTCGTCCAGCTTCAATCGCATACACAAAATGCCCAAATGCCACAAAACATGTTGCTTTTGAGGGGCGGCAGCGGTGGACGTGTAAAAGAAAAATTACGTTTTACCGGCTTTTGAACACACAAAAGCCAGCCAAATGACAACTGCATCCCAAGTTGCCACAAACTCTATTGGTCACATGGAAAAGTGTTGGCACAACCACGAGTCAAGTCACAAAGGACTTGACACTTACTTTCTGTTGAGATGTGCTTTTTCTCAGCTCTCCTTTTTACCCATTTCTTCACTGTAACTAACACCTTCATAAATTCTGTGCGGATGATTTCCGAGAAAAAACGCATTACCACAACACGAAAACCTCAGAAAAACTATGTGGGCAAAACTATTCAACTTGGTTTTGTCACCAATTCCGAGGCACAGCATCCGTGGGCAGCATGGAGGAGAAGACACAACGCAAAACAAATGAAACGAATAACAGGAAATCTCAACATCATAAGAACGAACCAGAAAGACAATATTTTGAATTATTATTAAGCTTCTTTTTTTTTTTTTAAACGTATGTCCACAGATATGGAGGACCAATCCCAGCGAAACCCTGGGAACTGGTTGTTGATAATTTGGTTAGATTTCAATTCTATTGTTAGTCTCATGTCCCCAGGAGATTTATGAAGTTTGCCTTGCCATGAATGCAAATCCGATAAACAAGATTTGTTTTGGGAAGCCGGTAGAAGAATAAAGTAATATGCTAGGGTGAGTGAAGGAGGGAGGTAGGGGAATTCATTACATAAGTCATATCCACTTTAATTGAATTGCAACGAAATCTTATTGTTATTTGCTCATTGAGGAAATTCGTATAAAATTTGTTTCTGTGGCAAATTTCAGTTATAATTTCAATTTCCACAAAATATTATAACAAGTAACAAAGCTGCTAAGTTCGGCGGAGCCAAACTTTTAATACCCACCATCATTTTGAGGTAACATAAAAAAGTAACAAAGCAGCTAAGTTCGGCGGAGCCAAACTTTTAATACCCTCCACAATTTTGAGGTAACATGAAAAATTTCCAAGAAATTGCTTCGAAAAATACCGCTCAAAGGAAGGCCGCTATATGGAGGCTATACGAAGACGTGGTCCTGCATGAGTTATTTTTCGTTGTAGTATTCATTACGAACTTCAAATGCGAAATGTGAATTCCGGTGAATAATGTCGCCAATATCATCAAAATACCAAAATATATAGGCTATATGAAGACGTGGACCTACAAGGACAATTTTTCGTCATAGGTTGTAGTACCCATTACAAGTTTCAAATACGAAATTCGAAACAATTCCGGAGAATAATGTCCCTAAAATCATAAAAATACCAAATATAGGGAGATATGGTTATACGGGGGCTATACCTGTAGACGCAATTCATTGTCATAGGCTGTAGTACCCATAACGAACATTAAATGCAAAACTTGTAACAATTTCGATAAAAAAATGTCTCTCAGAGGGAATTCCTTGTGCGTACTTTTTTAGACAATTTCATTGAAAAGTTTGGCTACAATCGTCAAAATACCGAATATCGGGAAGTACCGTTATATGGGGTATATTCGATATCGTAGACCTATATAGACAATTCCCTTTTAGGGGGTGAAGTACTCCCAAGGAACTCCTTGTGTAGAATTTCATGCAATTCCATTGAAAAATGTCGCCAAAATTCTCAAAATACCGAATATCGGGCGGTACCGTTATACGGGGGCTATACAATATCGTGGACCGATATAACCCATCTTCGAAGCTGACCTGCATGCAGACAATAGATTTATCTGTGCAAAATTTTAGCCTCCTATCATAATTCGTTTTGACTCTAGATTGATTACAACAGACGGACGAACAGAGCTAAGTCGTCTTAGAATTTTACACTGATCAAGGTCTAAACTTATTATTTCGATGCGTTACAAATGGAATGACGAACGTAATATACCCTTCATACCTTTTATGGTATGGGTAAAAGAAGTAAAAAAGAAGCTAAGTTCGGCCGGGCCAAATTTTTAATACCCTCCACCATTTGGAAGGAACTTAAAAATTTTCAAAAAAAAAAACCGAAAAATACAGGTTAAATGAATACCGGCTATACGAAGACGTGGGCCTGCATCAAAGTATCCACAAAGATATTCAAATACGAAATTTGAAAAAAAAAACCGGTTAATAATGACACTAAAATCATGAAAATACCGAATACCGGGAGGTACCGTTATACGGGGCTTTACGAAAACATGGATCGACATGGCCTATTTATGAACTTAATATTCTGAAATTTGATATGAAGATAACTGTTGGTATCTGCAGTTTAGATTTGGCGGTGGTTTAGAAATACGTCCAATATTTGCACAAAAAGTACTAAATGGTACTAAATTTGGTATTGCGTGAAAGGTCAGTGCTGGAATCCTCAAATTTGATGTTGAAGTCTCTGTATCTGGAATTGAAATATGGAGATGGTTTTGGAAACGTGTACTACAAAAACACGAAAAGTACTAAATAGTACTATATTTGGTACAACTTGGTATTGAGTAGATTTATAGAGCTTGAGATCTGAAATTTGGTATTAGGGTCGCTGTTCATATGTAGTCTGGACATATGGAAGGGATTTCGCAAATTTGTACTATAATTTTACAATAAGTACTGAATGGCACTATATTTGGAATTGGGTGAAGATTTAGATAACTGTTGATATCTGCGGTTTATATTTGACGTTGTTTTGGAAATGCGTCCTATAAAAAAATACTAACTTTGATAGTGGGTGAAAGGATAGGGTTGGAATCCTCAAGTTTGATGTGAAAGTCTCTGTTGTTATATGTTATTGAAATATGGAGGTGGTTTTGGAAATGTGTACCATACTTATACTGTAAGCAGTAAATAGTACTGAATTTGGTATTGGAAATCCTAAAATTAGCTATAGATGTTACTGTCGGTGTCTATGGTTAAGATTGGGAGATTGTTTTGCAAATTTTGAAAATGAAATTAAGAAGTGACCAGAAGGGGGAGGTCGATATCTATAATTTTCACACCAGATCTTGCTTTCGTAAAAATATTTGTATATATGAAATCTGAAGAGATGGGATGTTTATTTCGCATTTTTAAGAAAATATAATTATTTAAAATGTTGATCCATTGAGGGGGAGGTATCAGAAGAAGTGTTCGATATATCCCATTTTCACACAAAAATCTTAGTATATGTAAAACTTGAAGAGAATCGGATGATAATATCGCATCTAATAAGAGTATTAATTATTCATATAATTTTGACCCTTTGTGGGGGAGGTCCATGATGGAATGAGACGATATTGTCTATTTTTAACCCTATATAGCACTCTTACAATTATTAGGATTCGCAAGGTTTGTACCAAGTTGAATTATGCTTTCTTATTTTATAAGGTAAATTATTTTCATTGGGTGAAATGATAGTTTTCGATCTTTTGTGGGGGAGGTACCAGAAGGATTGGACCGATATTATTGCCCATCGCCAAACTCGATCTATGACTGACAATAATATGACGATGTACCTAGTTGACATAAAAAAGAATGCTCCCTTCGAGAGTTATAGTGCACACCAACGAGACAGACGGACACCTCCAGATCGACTCCAAATGCCCTGAAACAGATTTGGTCAAAAGGGATCTAGGGCCTAAAATCGTTATTTCGATGAGGCACGTTTCGGAGGTATCATATGATATATACCCTTAGCCATACGACAGAAATACTATATTTTCAAGGATAGATCTACTAGTTTTGCGTGTTGTCACTGTTGATAGGAGGAACTAGATAGAGAATACTAGTACTGGTATTTAAAAAAATACTTTAAATTAATTTTCAATTCTCATGAAAATTGATGTAGCTGTTTGTCATACAAGTAAGATATTTGACATTGTAAATGGTCTATAACGGTCCACACATTTTGGTATAACCCCCCATAAAACGGTATTTCTTGATTTTCGATATTTCGACATCTTCAGTTAAAGTTTCCAGCAAATCTGATGGAATTTAGCATTTGGTTGTTTAAGGTATTTTGAGGATAGCCGATATGGTCTAGATGTGAAAATTTCAGCTCGGAGGAGCATAATGATTTCGAAACACTATCTTTTTACGAAAACAATTTACAATTTAATATACAAAAATTCACCCAATTTGATTGAAAATCCTCTTACTACAAAAATTCACCCAATTTGATTGAAAATCCTCTTACACATATTTAGATTTTTCACCTGCAACATAGTTGAATCCAAACTACCTTAAATCATGTCGACTTTTTCCACAACCTAATTCAATCACCATCACTTAGATGCAATTACCTACATTATGTGGTAGATCTATATGCATTAGCATTTCACAGCACTTTGTTGTTACAACAAACAACAACAACAAAAAACACCCACACACACATAATGCATTACAGTAACAAATAAAAGTGTTTTATGTAATATTTTTCATATAATATAAATTAAGTTAGCTTACCATGGAAAAAAAAATATGAACATATTTACCTAGAGAGAAGGCACGGCACGGCACACACATGCATTAGTTCTATAACTTAATGTAGAGATATACTCGTCTATATTTATAAACCCATTCACACCAACATTTACATGCACACACACCCGTTTCCATTCAAACCATCCATAAAGCCTCAAATGCATTCACTTTGTGGCATATACACATACATACGAACATACATGTTCGATGCTATAAAACAAGACAGCTTCAAAACAATTACGTAGATATGAAACATATGTACGTATGTATGAATGTACACAAGTGTGTACTAAAACATGTTTATCAGGGCCATGTGAAGTGCATCATAACATCTTGCAAAAGGTTTTTTTTTTTGTTTATTCTTTTCGAAACATCAAGGCTTGGTTAAGAGAAAATATAAGATAGTTGTTTCAAACAGGCTCAATGAGAATGGGCCCATTTATACTGAGTCCTTAAAGCTTGGCAAATAACAAGTAAAAAAGCAATAAGTTCGGCCGGACCGAACTTTTAATACCCTCCACAATTTGGAACGAAATTGGAAATTTTCAAAAAAATAAAATCCATTAAAAATTCTGTTAAAATCTTAAAATACCGAATGTAGCCGTTACATTAGGGTCTATACGACGACGTGGACCTGCATAGGCAACTTTTGTCATAAGTTGTTACAATAATCAAATACGAAACTTGGAAAAACTATTTGGTGAACAATGTAGCTAAAATCATCAAAATACCGAATACCGTTATATCGGGACTATACGAAGACCTGGACCTGCATAGACAATTTTTGACATAGGCTGTAGTGCTTATTAAGAATTTTAAATACGAAATTTCAAGCCATTCCCGTGAATATTGTACCTAAAATCGTCAAAATACCGACTATATTGAGGTACTAATATATAGGTCCTATACAAAAACCTGCACCTGCATAGAAAATTTTGTTATAGTTCCCATAGAATGTAGTTCTCATTATAAACTCAAAATACGACATTGGAAACAACTCCGATGAATAATGTCGCTGAAATCGTCAAAATATCGAATATCCGGTTGGAGGTACCGTTGCATGTTGGCTGTACAATATCGTGGACCTATATAGACAATACTCGTCCAGGGTATTCTACTATGGATTTATAGACAATTACATTGAAAATGTAGCTAAAATCCTCAAAATGCAGAATATAGGGAGGGATATACGATTTCGTGGACCTATATAGACAATACTCTTCCAGGGGATAGGTACTCAGAAGGATCTACTTTTGAGGATTTTTAGACAATTTCATTGAACAATTTGGCTACAATCATCAAAATCCCGAATATGGGGTGTATCGTTATATAAGGGCTATAAGATATCGTAGACCGATCTTCGAACTTGACCTGATCTGTGCAAAATTAGCTTCCTATATATATTCGTTCGGACTCTAGCGTGATTGCAACAGACGGATGGACATACAGGACTAAATCGTCTTAAAATTTTACGCTGATCAAGAATATATATAATTTATTATGTCTACAATTATTATTTCGATGAGTTACAAACGGAATGACGAACTTAATATACCCTCCATACTATGTGTTGTGGAAGGTATAAAAATGAATTATAATTTTTTACCATTTTAAGCAGCATATCTTGCAAAATAGGCAGTGGTCCGACTTGAATTGATTATATGGTCATTTGGTTTAAGATTTCTTGATGAAAATATAAAATTTGCTACAAATTTGTTTCTGAGATCTGTGACTTTAATATTTACGACAATACGACACAACACCAAACAGGGTTCAAGGTATTAGACTGAGAAGGCGCAAATCTTGTTAAACTTAGCGAAGCATTTTGATGGCCTTATACATTGTTATACACTCGGTCATATGGCAACAAAGGTTATATTTCATATGCTACATCCAAAACGTGCCTCATCGAGCTGGCGCACACGATAACTCTCGAAGGAAGTATCCGATTTGATCCAAACTCGGTACATCGTAATATTATTGTCAAGCTTAAATCGAGTTCGGAGATGGGCAATATTGATCTACTCCTTTTGGTACAATCCCCACAAAGCACTATGGGTAAAAAGCATGATTTTTTGGCATAAAGTCATATTTTTTTGGTTTCATATTTTGAAATTTAACTGATTTCCTAAATGTAGATATCCATATTAGAAAAAAAATGTTTAATATCAATACGGGTGGCAACCCTTTTTTCAGGGTTTTTCAGCTGTTTGAAAGTCACTTTGTTTTGGTACAACTGGCGGTAAAGATCAGCTAAGTTCAAGTGCTTCTGATTTGACAAAATTGAAAAAAATAAAATGTGTAATTATGGAAAACGTTAGTGCAGGTATGTAAAATTAAGACGAGATGCCCTTTTTGTCATAATTGCCTGTTGTTGTAATACTGTGAAATGTTTTGTTTATGTATAACTTTATATAAAATCTATAAATTGTAGTTGTGTTCCGTGGAGTGTAACTTGTGAATGGCAAAGCATTGCAAAAAGGTATAAATGCCAAGTTATTAACAAAAGTGTGTTAATTAATGAGTAACTAGCCTTTTTTGTTCTATTTTGTGCCAACACGTGTTTTGCAGATAAACATGTGTTTGTCCATGCAGCGCTTATTGAAATTTGGAGAAGCAACAATCGCTCAGAAGATGCACTTGTGAAATATGTGTTACAGAATATCAATAATATCAGTTTAAATGAAGACCAAATGCGTTTGATATCAAAACAAGTGAAAGATTTTGTTAATTATATAAAAAAGCATTTGCCAAAGTGCATCCGTAAACTAGAGCGATTTTAAACTAAACATTCAAAATGGCTTAGCAAAAGTATAATTATTGTAATGAATGAGCAGTATGTTCCTCCAAATCATCATAGCCGATCGGCCAGATCGGCTATATAGCAGCTACATGAAATAGTGCCCCAAATCATATGAAAATTCGTAGGTCATCTTGGGGGCATAAAAATGAATACAAATCAAATTTCACTTCAACAGCTTCATAAATAAAAAAGTTGGGTCAAATAGGCCAGACCGGCTATATAGCAGCTACATAAGAAATAGTGCCCCAAATCATATGAAAATTCGTAGGTCATCTTGGGGGCATAAAAAATGAATACAAACCAAATTTCACTTCAATAGCTTCATAAACAAAAAAGATGGGTCAAATCGGCCAAATCGGCTATATAGCAGCTATATGAAATAGTGCCCCAAATCATATGAAAATTGGTAGGTCATCTTGGAAGCATAAAAAATGCATACAAACCAAATTTCAATTCAATAGCTTCATAAACAAAAAAGTTGGGTCAAATCGGCCAGTTCCGCTATATAGCAGCTATATGAAATAGTGCCCCAAATCATATGAAAATTGGTAGGTCATCTTGGAAGCATAAAAAATACATACAAACCAAATATCAATTCAATAGCTTTGAAATTAGAGTTTATGCCAAAATAAACGTAAAAAAACCCATAGTGCAAAGGTCAAAACTTTCACAAAAAACTATTTACCTCACGGTCCGGTGCGAAAATAGATGATATCGGATCCACCGTCCAAGCTTTTAAAACACGAAATAAGCATCCGATTTCTTTCGGACTGGGCACCTCCCAATATTTCTACTAACAGAAGATCTGGTGTGAACATGGAATATAACGGACCACTATCTCTGGTACCTCCCCCAACTCGTCAACATTTTGAATAACAAAACTTTCTTAGAAAAAAGAAATAAGCATTCTTTTCTCTTCAAATTCTAAACATATTTTTTTTAACACAATATCTGATATGGACCACTTCTTTTGGTACCTCCCCCCTCAACGGGTTAAAAATTTGGAATAACCAAAACGTTTATAAATGCAAAATGAGCATCTGATTCTCTTCCATTTTCTCACATCACAGTATTTCTACTAACAAAAGATCTGGCGTGGAAATGGAATATGTCGGTCCACTCCTTCTGATACCTCACCCACAAAGGCTCAAGATTTTGAATAATTATATTTCTTATAATCTGCGAAATAAGCATTTGATTCTCTTCAAACTTGGCCCACCCCAATATTTCTTCGTGAAGATGGAGTATATAGGTTCACTCCTTCTAGTACCTTTCCCACAAAGAGTCAACATTTTGAATAACCAAAACGCTTATAAATGCGTAGTAAGCATCCGATTCTCTTTAAATTTCACACATCCCAATATTTCTATTGACACAAGATCTGGTGAAAACATGTAATATACCGGACCACTCCTTCAGGTACGCCCCCCAACGCGTCAAAATTTTGAATAATAAAACTCTCTTCAAATACGAAATATGCACCCCATTCTCTTCAAATTTTATACATTTTTTATTAACACAAAATATGACCACTCCTTTTGGAGTCTGAATTTGTAATAAAATTTTTGAATCGAAAACGAGAAATAATATTATAATTATTCGAATAATATTGAAAATAATTGTACAATTTTCTTTAAATTTCGCACATCCCAATATCTTTATGAAGTGGAATACATTGGTCACCTATATCAGGCACATCTCGCACATTTCAATATTTTTAAAAAAGGTATCTTATACAAAGCAAAGGAAGTTATCGATATAGTCCAAATATGGCACATTGTAATATTTATATCACCTTCGGAGTGGACCGCAAAAAGGGTCAACATTTTGAATGTAAACTTACCTTAGCTGAGGGTAGACATCTGTCGGAAAATCCGACTGATATTTTTAAATGGATTTTCACATCACTAATGTGTACTACAGCTCGATTTTGATTACCAAATCCTGTATATTGCGGTTCGTGAAAATGCTTTACGACAAACCAACTGTGAAAGATTTCCACCAGTTTTGAAGTGAGTATCTTATAATTATACCCTGCGCCACATAGTGGTAAGGGTATTATGTCTTTGTGCATTTGTTTGTAACATGGAGAAGAAAGCGAGATAGACCCATAGTTACTTTTTAGGTTCTTCACAGAATCACTTTCTGAGTCGATTTATGTACATATGTCAGTCCGTCTGTCCGCCTGCCCATGTATTTTTGTGAACAGAACGCAGGTCGCATTTATTATCCGATTGAAACGAAATTTTCCAAACAATATTTGTTTGTCCCAAGGACGAACCCTATTAAAATTGGTGAGAATCGTTTAAAATTTAGATATATCCCATATATATCTTCAACTGATTTCGGTTTAATTGTGCACCAAATGGCCAATATCAGTCCACATAGCACATCCGGCCGAATTCAATCTAGAAGAAAGAACATCAAATTTGGAGAAAATCGGTTCAGATATAGCTATAGGTCTCATATATATGTCTAATATGCGTAATATTAACTCTCTTCGCATGCGTAATATTAACTCCAGAACAATGATATTTGGTACCAGATACAGCTCAAAAATAAATGCCTAAAATTGTGTCAATATCGGTTCAGACTTGGATATAGCTCCCATATATATGTTTATCCGATATCAGGTTTATTATGCACCAAATGGCTAATATCAGCCCAAATGAACTGATTTTTGGCACTTCTGACGGAATTCAGCCCAGAAGGTGATTCTATGAAGATCCTCAAATGTAACTACAGGTCTATCGCGCTTACTTCTCTATATTACAAACGAATGCACAAAGGCATAATTTTTCAATTTGGTAAAAGTCGGTCCGGTATATCTATTGCTCCAATAAATATTTTTTGTCGAAGTCATATCATATCATACTAACAGCAATGCTATTTTGTACTAGAACAACAAAAGCCTCCATCAAATTTGTTGAAAACCGATTCAGAGTTTGATATACATAGTTCAAATGAGGTTCATAGTTGGCATGACGTACTTCACATAAATTCCCAATATAAACTTTTTTTGCCACGGGAGCTTTCCTAAATACGCATACGTGTAGGGTATCGTATAGTCAGCCCGCCCGATTTTTGACCTTTCCTTACTGGTTTTTAATAATGGCAAATATGAAGCTCAAATACAAATGATGGACGAATATTTTTTTATTAAATGTTACTCGGAGTGTCGCACTGCCCACTATGGTACTTGGCACTTATGCACTTTGCTTCTTATTGAATAAGGCCCTTCACTCACAAGGCTCTGTCTTAATTGACTCTAGAAAAGTGTTAACATTTTTTTTTTTTTTTTTTGCATATTTTGCACCTTCAACAATTTTCTATTACAACACAAGACATTTTGTGGTTCTATGGCTTGTGGTTCATCATATTTAGTAAACTTTGTAACATTTTTTTGTCTTGGAAGATAAAATGTAGCAAATTATGATCCGTAAATGCCGAGCAAAAATTAGATGAGATTTATGAACTTCTTATAATGCTACCATATTAAAGTGTTAGTGATATGGAGGATAATATAAAGAGAAAAGATATTCGAATTTTTTATCTTTTTATGTGTATAGTGTGACAAATCGATTTAGGTGTAATCTAAGTGTTGATAACACAAATTATGGCCAAGTATGCAAAGGTTCATAAGTTCAGCAATTTTATACCCTTCAGACAGGCACGCCGTAATTATATCGTACCCCACATTGTGGTATAGGGTATTATGTATTTGTACATTTCTACATAATAAAAACTCAAAATACTAGAATTCGGTGAAATTAAATGGAAAACATGGCCAAAACCGTAAAAAATTCTTGAAATCGGAGTTATACATACATGGAGGTTATGTCGAGGCTAATGAAACGATTTGTCCCATTTTCTGCACCAATAAATCTGGATCCAACTCAAAGATCTCTATCAAATTTCAGAGCTCTATCTTAAATATTGCAAAATATATTTAGAATTACAATGGACTTTTTTACATGATCAAAACTATATAAAGGCCATAACAAAATTTGTCCTAAGAACCCGAAATTTCTCTGAGATTTTAATCTGATAATGAATATTATAATACCCACCTGGAATTTTCCACTAACAAGACTACCTATAAGGGGAGTGAAATTGTAAAAGAATTTGCTGCGAATTGGGAAATATGTTAAATTTATGACAAATAAATAAAAACGCACTTTGAATACCCTCCACAATTTGGAAATTTTCAACAAAATAAAATCCGTTAAAAATTCTGTTAAAATCGTAAAAATATGGAATATAGCCGCTATATTAGGGTCTATACGAAGACGTGGACCAGCATAGGCAACTTTTGCCATAAGCCATTACAATATTCAAATGCAAAACTTGAAAAAAATCTGTGAATAATGTATCATCATCAAAATATCGAATATAGGGAGGCACTACTGTATGGGGGGCTATACCAAAACGTGGACCTGCATTGACAATTTTCTGTTTTAGGGTGTAGTATCCATTACGAACTCCAAAAACCAAATTTGAAACGATTCCGGTGAATCATTCCGCTACAATCATCAAAATACCGAATATCGGGAGGTGGCGTTATATGGGGCTATACGAAGACGTGGACCTGCACAGACAATTCTCTGTCATAGGCTGAAGTATCCATTACGAACTTCAAATACAACATTTGAAACAATTTCGGTGAACAATGTTGCTAAAATCATAAAAAAACGAATATCGGAAGGTACCGTTATAGCCCCCATATAAACGTTGACAAAACGTTGACCTACATGGCCCATTTACCAATACCTGTAGATATAATATATATTTGAAAACAATTTTATCAACCTACTTCATTTCGTGTGGAAGCTAGAATTATTTCCGCATACAGATAGACAGACGGACCGACATCGCTAAATCTACATAGAATACAGGGTGAGGTAAAGAAGCTGCAACAAAATCAAAATTTTTTTTAATTTATTGGAAAGCAAAAAATGTCGGAAATAGCATCAAATTTTAGAATAAGTTTAGATTTGTTCGAATTGGTCATCTTTGGAACGAATTATGGCCTTCAAACGGCCAATGAAACCGTCACACGCTGCCCGAATGTTGCACTGCGGTATTTTGGCCCATTCCCGGCGAAGCACTTGCTTGAGGTGATCGACACTTTGGTATTTTTTAGTGCCTACTTTGCATTCTAAAATACTCCGAATGTTGCTCTGCGGTATTTTGTTCCATTCTCGGCGAAGCACTTGCATGAGGTGATCGACACTTTGGTATTTTTTAGTGCCAACCTTGCTTTCCAAAATACTCCAGACAAAATGTCGGAAATAGCATCAAATTTTAGAATAAGTTTAGATTTGTTCGAATTGGTCATCTTTGGAACGAATTATGGCCTTCAAACGGCCAATGAAACCGTCACACGCTGCCCGAATGTTGCACTGCGGTATTTTGGCCCATTCCCGGCGAAGCACTTGCTTGAGGTGATCGACACTTTGGTATTTTTTAGTGCCTACTTTGCATTCTAAAATACTCCGAATGTTGCTCTGCGGTATTTTGTTCCATTCTCGGCGAAGCACTTGCATGAGGTGATCGACACTTTGGTATTTTTTAGTGCCAACCTTGCTTTCCAAAATACTCCAGACACAATAGTCAACTGATTGATATCCGGAGATTTTGGTGGACATTGTGCTCTGGAAATCAAGGGAAAATCTCATTTTGTAACCATTCTTGGGTGGCGCGTGCTCAGTGCGATGGTGCTGAGTCCTCTTGGAATGTCCAAGGTCTGCGGCCAAAATGTTTGCGTGCCCAAAGCTTTAATATACCCTACAGAATATTATTGCGATAATATTCGGTATTTATTCTGATGCCACGGTCGATTAATACGAGCGGAGAGTGACCGTTGGCTGTTATGGCGGCATACACCATCACCATGGCCGGAGCTTAAGTTCTGGTGGCCAACCGAAGGTGCACATTTTCAGATGACCTCTTTGGCAAGTGGCCACGATCATTTTGTTTGTTTACAAACTGCTGGACAACGAATGTTTTCTTATCGGAAAAAACCAAATTCGGCTCTTTAGCTCTTTTGAGTCTATTTTCTTTCTGTAGCGGTGTAAGTTCTTGCACTTTTTGGAATTTTAATGGCTTTACCACGATCTCATCTTTTCAATATTTTCCGAATGGAATATTGTGATATGTTCAGCTCACGAGCAATTTTTCGGTCAATGCGATGTGAGTTTCGATCAAGTCGCTTCTTTACTTTTCGAACCATTTCTGCTGATTTTGTTGTTTTCTTACGTCCACTTCCTTGATGTCGGGCTACGCTACCAGTATCACGGCAACGAGCGATGGTACCAGACACAAAAGATTTATTCACATTTAAATGCTGGAGTGCTCTAACGATAGCCACTTGTGGTTATGGTGTGCCAAATATAAAGAAATCACACTATCTCGCTTGAATTCCTTCACGAATAACTTTTTATCTGGAAAATGTTCGCCAAAAGGCTTTGTACACTTGTAAACAATATAATGAGCTCTCACTGCAATAATTTTAACAGCTATTGGACGAGTGGCTTAGAAATGACAGCAGTCTGAAGTCGGTTGCAGTTTTTTCATCTCACCCCCTATATTGCACAAACTTTATTTGGAAGGAGCTAAATAAATATATTTTAATATTCAAACCCAACTATCATCAAATATCATCAACTATAGTATCTTTCATAATACCCCATGCTGCAGCAACATCAACTTTTCCCAATCATCTTGGATTTACTTGAAATACTCTGCGGGAAATTGTTGTTCGCATTATGCATTTGCAAAGCTATGCTACATACATTTGAATTGTATAAATGAATGTAAACTAAATATTTATAGAAATCTCTAAATAATTCAGATGTTTACGCCCTATTCATTCTCAAAATATATTTAAAATTTGTATTGAAATTACATTGCATATCTCATTTAAATTCCATTTACACAAAATTCCATTTTATATTCAACGCAATCACGCATACGGAAGCTACGCCGTGCCTCCGTGTAGGGCGATTACTTTGGCTTTAAGTTTCCAGATGCCCGTGCAATGAATTTGACTGGCATGCGTTTTAACCCATTTCACCTTAATGAACTCCATAGAAAAAGTGCATAAAGAATTATGGTTGTATGTGTGTGTTTGCTGGTGTGTTTGTGTTCTGCAATGCTGCTGCTGCTCGGTTGGTTTTGAACACATGCTCGTTCATACGTTGTAGTTCCATCATAATTTGCCATAATGAGAAACCCTGCAAAGTTTTCATATCCTTTCGATGTATTCTCAAACTATTTTCTAAATAAAAACAAAGTTATGGAGTTCGCAACCGGTGTGCGAGCGTTGTGTGGGTTTTAAAAATATTGGCTGGAAAATTCGGATGTGTAAGGCGAAATGTGGATGTGGCGGCGGGTTGAGTTCCTGTCAAATAAAGTTCATACAATGTATGACTGGTTTCCACACTTTGCAAAAAGTATGTGTTTAATAAAGTTTTTCTTTTTTCATTCCATAAATAAGGGGAACTGGAGGGAAATAGGGAAATGGCGATGAGGAATGTTGTCATGTGAAATTATATGAATTTCCTAGGAAACGTAAAATTGAATTACAAATTATTAATAATAAATTTTACATTTTTATGGCTGGTATTAAGGAAATAGGATAAAATTAGACCTTTTTTAATTCCGCATGATAGAAAAATGTTTTTTAAAGTTTTAAGACTACTCGACTAAAATATGAAAAGAACTGCAAATATAACAACTATGATATAAATATTGCGACGTACAAGGTTTGGATGTGTGAAATGTGAAGAGAATCGTATGCTTATTTCGGATTTCGTTTTAGTTATTCAAAATTTAGACTCTTTGAGGGGGAGGTACAAGAAGAAATGGTCCGATTTCTACCATCTTCACACCAGACCTTGGTCTGACCAGTATTAAGATGTGTGTAATTTGAAGACAATCGGACTATTAGATCACATTTAATAAGAGTTATAAATATTCAACATTTTGACCATGTGGGGGGTGGGGGGTAGGTAATTGATGGAGTGGACCGATATAGTCCATTTTCGCACCAGACCTAGCACTGATGCAAATATTAAGAGTTGCAAAGTTGGGGCGAAATCAGATTACTCTTTCTGTGTGGTAAATATTATATATATATATTTTTTTTCAATTTTAAAATTTCGACTTTTGTGGGGGAGGTACCAAAAGGAGTGGACCGATATTGCCCACCTCCGAACTCAATCCAAATGTCCTAAAATGGATTTGTTGCAAAGCGACCTAGCATTTAAAACCGTTATTTCGATGATGCACGTTTTGACCGTATCAAATTATATAGTATTATGACTGAGGGTATAAAAAATTAAAAGAATCCTAGTTTCTAGAAAGTAAACAGAACATTTATAAATAGAAGTATAGTATAGTATAGTAGTCGAAAAATCGGTTGGAGATTAAGAGGGTGATATGGTTACATGGACTCCTTCGAACCAGGGCTATAATATGTTTTCTTATTACGAAAATCTGTAAAATAAACAAGTAAAAAAACATTAAGTTCGGCCGGGCCAAACTTTTAATACCCTCCACCTTAGGGTAAAGGAAACATTAGAAGAAATGTGGCAAAAACCATTAAAATGCCGAATATCGGGAGGTACCATCGACTTAGAATTTTATGCTGATTATGAATATATATACTTTATGGGGTCTACGACGAATATTTAAGGATGTTACAAACGGAATGACAAAGTTAATATACCCTCCTTTCCAAGGTGGAGGGTATAAAAATAAAATTAGATACATCAACGCCCAGGTGGAATGGCTAGAATTTTGAAATTTTGCATTTAGGTCAGTGTTAGTGTGTAGGGATGAGATAAGGATGTTTTTTTTTTGGAAATTCGAAATTCGTATACTAAATGGTAATGACAATGTGATCCATTCCATTTGTCAAATTGGTAGAGCTAGAATTCGGAAATTTGGTATGAGGGTCGTTGATGCGTCATATGATAGATGTACCACGGGTTTTATACCTCACCAGAATTGTTTCAAATTTCATCTTCAAATTCCCCATATCCAAATATTTCCACCAAGATGAGATCTGATGTGAATATGTGATTTATTGACACACTTCTACTCCCAAAAGGGGTCAAATTATGAAGTATAATTATTCAAAACATTCGAAACAAGCCAACTTATTCCAAACGTTGTTCATGTCAACATTTTTTTAACCAACCATAGATCCAATGTTTATATGTCGATCCAATTTTTCTGGCACCTCTGCGTCAAAAGTTCAACATTTTTCAAAAAAAGCATCTGATATAAAATAAAAGAAGTATTCAATATTATTTAAAACTGTTTTGTCGAAATATTGGCCCAACACCATTCCAGAAATTGAAACAATCATAACATTAATCATAATATATTTTAATAAACGGACATAGGATAAGGGTATATATCTGTCGGCAAAACCAACCGATGCTTTTGTAGTCTTTTTGAAGGCTTCTTTAAAGTTTCCATTGAACATATTTGTACCCTAAACCACACTGTGTTCAGGATATTATGCAGGGAGAAACTTATCTGTGCAGGTCCACATTGTGGTATAGCCCTCAGATTTGGATACAGCTCGCATATATATCTCCATCCGATTTTACGGTTATGACCATATATGTAATATCAGCCCAAATTAGATAGATTCTATCACATTCAACCTAATTTTTTTCATTTGATGGGACTTGGCTCCGGTATGTATTTTTATACCCTCCACCATAGTATTAGACCCTACAAAGTATAAATATATTCTTGATCAGCATACAATTCTATATCAATTTAACGATATCCTTCCGTGTGACTATCTGTCCGTCTGTGGAAATCACTCTAGCTGTCGAACGAATTGAAGGTTGATAACATTTTGCTCGGATGTGTGTTTGGTCTGCAAGATCGTTGCACTGTACCTCCCTATTTTTCACATTTTCTTATAGGCTCGAATATAACAGTAACTTCCTATAGCCAGCATTTTTATAAATTTGGCAGTATTTTTCAAAGGACTTTTTTAAATTTGCATCTTTCTCCCAAATTGTAGAGGGTATCCAAAGTTCGGTCCTACTGCATTTTTACTTGTTTTAAAGCGATTTGTTTGGTTTCAAGTTTTCATTAAATAATTCAGTGCGTCCCTTTAATAGGTGACATGGCCATATTCAACAAGTAAAAAAGCTGTAAGTTCGGCCGGGCCGAACTTTTAATACCCTCCACCATTTGGTACAAATTTGGCAATTTCCAAAAAAATAAAATTAATAAATAAATAAATAAATAAATAAATAAATAAATAAAATAAAAAAAATCCTTTAAAAATTCTGTTAAAATCTTAAAAATACCGAATGTCTATACGACGACGTATACCTGCATAGGCAACTTTTGTCATAAGTTATTACAACATTTAAATGCGAAACTTGAAGAAAAATTTGTTTATAATGTAGCTAAAGTCATCAAAATACCGAATATAGGGGGTACCGTTATATGGGGGCTATACGAAGACGTGGACCTGCACAGACAATTCTCTGGCATGGGTTGAAGTATCCATTACGAACTTCAAATGCGAAATTTAAAACAATTCCGGTAAATAATGTCGCTAAAATCATCAAAATACCGAATATCGGGGGGTACGGTATATGGGGCCTATACGAAGACGTGGACCTACATGGTCCATTTTCTGTTTTCTGCTGCAGTATCTATTACGAACTCCAAATACCAAATTTGGAACGGTTCCGTTAAATAATGTCGCTAAAATCATCAAAATACCGAATATCGGGGGGTACGGTATATGGGGGCTGTACGAAGACGTGGACCTACATGGCCCATTTTCTGTTTTCTGCTGCAGTATCTATTACAAACTTCAAATACTGAATTTGGAACGGTTCCGTTAAATAATGTCGCTAAAATCATCAAAATACCGAATATCGAGGGGTACCGTTATGTGGGGGCTATACGAAGACGTGGACCTGCACAGATAATTTTCTGTCTTAGGCTGTAGTATCCATTACGAACTTCAAATGCCAAATTTTAAACAATTCCGGTGAATAATGTCGCTAAAATCATCAAAATACCGAATATCGAGAGGTACCGTTATATGGGGGCTATATGAAAACTTGGACCTACATAACCCATTTACGAACTTAACCTGCCTACTGGCAAAATATACATGTGTGCAAAATTTTAGCCAGGTTTTTTTTAACAGGTTTTAAAATATTGAGAACAATCCAGACATTTGTTTTTGCCACTTTATATGGAAATATTCACTTTTTGTTCGTTGTAAAAATCGGATTTGGTGACCCCACAGCTCGTTTAAATTGTTATGAATAATAATTGATTACTCTCTCTCTCTCTCTCTCTTGATTCGTTTACGTTATATAAATATTTATGTGTTTCATTATTGCCAAATGAAAGTGAATCGCAAATCCCATCTTTATTTGTTTTTTCATCCTCGTCAAATGGAATGAAAAAAAAAAAAAAAACAGAAAAAATAATAATAACAAGTCCCATTTTATCGTCCCATTGACTCTTTAAGTTATGACAATTTTCGTTAAATAACCACAATATATACATGTACGCACATACTACCACACTCACGCATTACTCCGCAAATATATGTAAATTCCTTTTGTTTTAAATAAATAGTTATGCATTGAAAAGGAGAAGATTAACATTTCCCCCAAATTTGTTTCTTTCTTCTATTTTTTTTTGCTGATTGTAAAGCAATTTTCTGCTTCATAACATGTTCGGTTCAAGGAAACCGCCGCCATCCACCATCCACCCATGTGTAGTCCCAATTGACAAACATAATTTTTCCATGTCTCACCGCACAGGATCGACCTGCTTTTACATAACCAACTTCAACAAATGCCACAGTCACACCCACTTACATGGGCCAACAGAGAGTACGGGAGACAAATTCGAATGCTCGCCATAGATAAAAATGGGGCGGCCGGAATGGGACACCAGTACAAAACAAACATTAAGACTTACATGTGTATGCATACACACACACATACCTATGTAAATATGTATATTACCTAACTGAACAAAAAAATATATATATCGAAGAGAATCGAAACGAACGATTGCCAAACGAAAATAAGTGAAGCGTAAATACCACAAAAATTGTCAATTATCGAAATGATGGAGCAGAGTCTGTAGACCGAAGAACTTGCAAATCCTTAACAAATGGACTTGTGCATGTGTGGGATTGTGTAAATATCTATTTTAGGGGGCAATGTGCGGGAGCAGGGTCAGAGAGGGAGGGAGAGTACATTTTGGGTGCGTTTATGCTTTCATAAGATCTACATGTACTACAGTATGACCCGAATAATGTATATAGAAGGTGCAATTTGAAAATTATTCAAAACAAGTAATAATGTGTCAGTGGTGTTTACTTTTCAACTGTTTGCAAAGTCTAAACTTAGGCCCATATAAAATAGAAAAGGTCATATACAGTAGGAAAGGTCAAAAATCGGGCGGGCCGACTATAAGATACCCTTCACCGACCATATGATAGATCATACTAACTATGAGCCTTTTTTAATTGGCTATAAGGTGGGAATAAATAAAACGCATTTTTGACTGGCTCAAGTCATCGGCTGGCTTCTTCGGAAAATAACAAAGGATCAGTATTCACAATTTGGGAACTATATTTAACTCTGAATCGATTTTCAAAAAATTTGGCGGAGGCTTTTGTACCTCTAGTGCCAAATAACATTGCTGTAAGTCTTATGACTTCGATAAGAATAATATATAAAAAACAAGTAAGCAAAGGCTATAGCCGCGCGGGGCCGACCATGTGATACCCTACAACACTAGAAGGCCCCTTATGTCCAAATCCATTTTAGAAGATTTCGCTTTGGAATTTATGTCACGCAGCGCTGCCTAGATATTACCGTTAGCATTTTGACCATAGACGTTTTTCCAATATTTACGCACTCCGTCGTGTTATTAGTTGTTGTGGTCCATTTTACAGCTAAATATAATCCAATGGTCAACAAAAATGCTAGACTTCTTCGCTGTCCTTAACTCTTTTCACCGGGGTGTCGATTGGCTTCAATTGTGTGATCGGAAAAATTTACCAAATTTGAACCCCTAAATATTTTGCAATCATCTCCGTATCTCCAAATTTAGACTCATCTATATGATTTGCTTTTCTACGATATTTGGCTATATTCGTCAACGAAATCAGAATAAAATAGCCAGAAGTTCGCCTTTTGTGTATTTCGGATATCGCCTGTAAGTAATGTTCGTATTTTTTAACACAAAATCTGTGGTCCATTCTAAGCGCTGTCCTAAACTCCAACTTTATGCGAGATTTCGTGTCCTTTGGTTTCTATTTGTGACCTTTATTAAGGCTGCAAAATCAAGAAAATATTTAGTTGTTGGTCCATTTCAACCCCTATTATATTGCGGATATCTTTGATATCAACAGGCTTAGCCCTTCTGAGCCCAACCCTACCCTTGTGAAAATTTTCGTGAGGATCGGACAATATTTGCAATACTTATATAGTAGCCCCAACATGTATTGTAAGGTGAAAAAATATTACAAAATATTAAAAGTCAAATGGAAAAAATCGCATGCGATAAAAAATATGAAAAAAATAAAATAAAAATATGTCACAAAATACTACAAAATCTATATTAACATCATTATTGACATCATTTTCAGCGATTTTTTTAGATTTTATACTTCTATGTTAAGAGGCCATTCTGAATTGACAAAATTTGTCAAAATCGGTCCAGCCATTCTTGAGACATAAGTATTCTAACTAACATCCCTTTCCTTTGTATATACACATTGTATATATTGCGCTATATATAACAGATATATTTATTATCGGCATCTACGTAACGGTCAGAATTGACCTGTTCGTCTATTTGTGATTTCGCCGGGATTAAAAATATTCGCGGTTTAATGGAAAATTTGACTTTTATTTAACACAAATGCTACGGTCTATTTCAACCACTAAATATTACCCGATGACCATCAAAATTGGAAGGCTTCTGCCCAGCCCTAAGCTCTAGCCCCATGCTAACCTCCGCTTTAATTGGTCTATAATTGCGACCTGTAGAGCAACTGCAAAATCAGGAATTTTTTCAGTTTTTGGTCCATTTCAACCCATAAATATTATGCGATCATCTCCAAAAGAAATAGGGTTCTATTCTGATCTCCATTTTAAATTTCGTGAAGATCGGGTCATAATTGCGACCTGTGGAGTGATTACAAATTAACATGGAAAGGCGGACAGACGGACAGACGGACGGACGGACATACATAGCTTGATCGACTCAGATCGGCGAGATAGGAAGATCCATATATACTTTCCTATGTGGGAAACCAATATTTCGTGGTGTTACATAATTTTTGGCCCAATCAAACTTATAATACCCCCAACACATAGTGTTGTAGGGTATAATTATTGGATCAGTTCAACAAATGGAAAAATTCCGTTAAATATGAAAAAATCTATATAATTTGGGATGATATTACATTTATGGTGAACAATAACCCTAAAATCGGATGAAGATGCATATCGAAGCTATATAAAAATCTGTAACGATTTCGATAAAATTTGACAGAGGAATTTTCCTGCTGTATCTGATGTTCGGTATCAAATTTCATTGTTGTGAAGTGCATATTACGCATGTGAGGAATTTAAAATTTGAAGTACATTTTTCTAGGCTGAATTCAGTAGGAATTGAAAAGATTCAGGTCATTTGGACTGATATTGACCATTTGGCGCACAATAAACCTAATATCTGATAAGGATATATATGGGAGCTATATCCAAATCTGATCTGATGTCGACAAAATTTGTCACAAATCTTTTGAGCTCCATAAGTTATCTGGTACCAAATATCATTGTTGTGGAGTCCGTATTACGCGTGTAAGGGACTTAAAACCGATAAAACATATAAAGGATGGGATGAAACAATGCAACCCACTTCAGACTGCTTTAATTTCCAAGCCACTCGTCCGACAACTGTTAAAATTAATCCAGTGGCAGCTCATTATATTGTATACAAGCGTACAAAAGCATTTTGGTGAGAATTTTCCAGAAAAAAGTATTCGTGATGGAATTCAAGCGAGTTAGTGTGTTTTCTTTATATTCGGCTGGAAAACCACAAGTGGCTGTCATTAGAGCACTCCAGCATTTAAATGTAAATAAATCTTTTGTGTCTCGTACCATCGCTCGTTACCGTGATAATAATAGCGTAGCCCGACGTCAAGGAAGTGGATGGAAAAAAACAGCAACATCATCAGAAGTGGTTCGAAAAGTAAAGAAGCGACTTGATCGAAACCCGCGTCGCAGTGGCCGAAAAATGACTCGTGAGCTGATATTCCATTCTGCAATATTCCAAATATTGAAAAATGGGCTTGAGGTAAAGCCATTAAAATTCCAAAAAGTTCTAGAACTTACCCCACAACGGAAAGAAAATAGACTCAAAAGAGCTAAAGAGTTGCTTCGCTTGGCCGAAAGTGGTGAACTGCCGAATTTGGTTTTCTCCCATGAGAAAACATTCGTTGTCCAGCAGTTGGCAAACAAAGAAAATGATCGTATTTACTTGCCGAAGAGTTCAGCTAAAAATGTGCACCTTTGGTTGGCCACCAGAACTCAAGCGCCTGGCATTGTGATGGTGTGGGCAGCCATAACAACCGATGGTCGATCAGAATAAATACCGAATTTTATCGCAAAAGCCTTGGGCACGCAAACACTTTGGCCAAAGACCTTGGACATTCCAACTGGACTCAGCACCATCACACTCAGCACGCGCCACCCTAGAAACGTTACAAAATGAGGTTCCTCGCTTCATTTCCAGCGAACAATGGACACCAAAATCTCTGGATACCAATCCGTTGGACCATTGTGTCTGGAGAATTTTGAAAGCTTAAAAATACTAAAGTGTCGATCACCTGAAGTAAGCGCTTCGCCTGGAATGGGCCAAAATACCGCAGAGCAACATTTGGACAGCGTGTGACGGTCTCATTGGCCGTTTGAAGGGCATAATTCGTGCCAAATGTGACCAATTCGAACAAATCTAAACTTATTCCAAAATTTGATGCTATTTCCAACATGTTTTGCTTTCATTCAATAAAATTGAAAAAAAAAAAAAAAAAAACAAGTAAAAAAGCTGTAAGTTCGGCCGGACCGAACTTTGAATACCCTCCACCACTTGGTACAAGTTTAACAATTTTCAAAAAAATAATATCCGTTAAAAATTCTGTTGAAATCTTGAAAATACCTAATGTAGCCGTATATTAGAGTCTATACGACGACGTGGACCTGCATAGGCAGCTTTTGTCACAAGATATTACAATATTCAAATGCAAAACTTGAAAAAAAAATCAGTTTATAATGTAGCTAAAATCATCCAAATACCGAATATCGGGGGCGTTATATGGGGGCTACACGAAGACGTGGACCTGCACAAACATTTTTCTGTCATAGGCTGTAATATCCATTACGAACTTCAAACACAAAATTTGAAATAATTCCGGTAAATAATGTCGCTAAAATCATCAAAATAACGAATATCGGGAGGTATAAGAAGACGTGGACCTACATGGCCCATTTTCTGTCTTAAGCTGTGGCATCTATTATGAACTTTAAATATTAATTTTGAAACAATTCCGGTATAAAATGTCGCTAGAATCATCAAAATGCCGCATATCGGGAGGTACCGTTATATGGGGGCTATAAGAAGACGTGGACCTACATAGCCCATTTTCAATACCAAAAGTCCTGCAGACATAGTACACATTTGAGTAAAATTTTATCATCCTACTTCATTTCGTTCGGAAGCTAGAATGATTTTCACAGACGGATAGACGGACAGACGGACGGACATTGATAAATCGACATAAAATTTTATGCTGATCAAGAATATATAGACTTTGTGGGGTCTAAAATGTATATTTCGAGGTGTTACAAACGGAATGACAAACTTAATATACCCACCATACTATGTATGGTGGAGGGTATAAAAATTATGGTGTTCGCCTTTGTTGCAGTTTTTTTATCCCACCCGAATAGCTGGCATATATATGCTTTATCTTTGTATTTAACTACCTCACATTCTTAATAAGCACTCGTCAACAATGATATTTGGTTCCAGACATCTTATATTGCCAGAAATACCTCTGCCAAATTTTAGCGAGATCGGTTTAGATTTGGATATATCTTCCATATATGTCTTAATCGGGTCTCATGTTTATTGTGCACCAAATGGCTAATATCTAACTCATGCAACAATAACTTCAAAGGCGAAAGTGTTCACTTGGTGAATGGCATGAATGTTTGGCACATCCGAGATTTATCCTGTCACCCTATCGATCCACGATTGGATAATAATGTCCAGTCTCCCCACTTCCACTTCCAATTCCCATTACACAGTCAATATACCATTAAATGATTCTTATATTTTCGACACACACTGTATGCCGACTTCTGCTTTAATATACACGCACTTCCTCATGTGTATAGAGTTATAAACATTGTGCCATTTTCGAAAATTATATTGTCTGTGTCGTTGTTTTTGTTGTATCTTCTATTGTTGCCAAAACAAATCTCAAATGCATACCAATGCCCACCTCGAATATCAATAGTCATTTGCAAATTACCAAACAACCATGGACAACGGCAAGAATGACAGAACATTTTCGTATTTCATATTCGCTTCACTGGCACATTTACCAATATTCGATGACAAAAAAGTTCATGTGGTTGGTTAAGGGAATTCGCTCAGGGAAAAAAACTTGACTCAATTGATGTAGCTTTAAGGCTTTTTCCTAATTTCCAGAAGTGGAACATTTAATTGTTGGTGTTGTGATTAAAGGCAAGGAATTGTGTCATGCAATTGACCGAACACGTCCGATCAAGGGTCCTTAGATGTTTTCAACAGATTTGTTTTCCCAATTAAAGATTATCATATCTAAAATATATACTGGCTTTTCGTTTGGAATGTTTTGAAAATATTAAGAGGAACACTGTTCCGAACAACAAAACAGTAATAAAATCTTAAAAATCGGACGGGCCGACTTTTTGATACCCTACACCACTATGCATATTTAGCAGATCTCCCGTAACAAAAGAACTTATTTGAAGTAGAGGGAACTAATATATGGGAGGCATATCCAATTCTGAATCGATTTTCACTAAATTTGACGGAGACATTTTGATATTCTATACCAAATATCATTGGTATAGAGTGATTGATATCACCTCGAGAAGGATTATATTAAATATATATATATATGAATCGGAGCCGAGTTCCATATAATGGAAAAGTACGTCCCGAAATTCACTCCATTTGGGCTGATATTAGCCATTATTTGCACAATAAACCTGAAATAAAAATAAGAAGATGTATGGGAGATATATTAAAATCTTAGCTAATGTCCTTAAAATTTGGCAAAGATATTTCCGAGCTCTATAAGATATCTGGTAGCAAAGATCATTGTTGTTGAATGGATATTACGAACTTGAGGGACTTAAATACAAAATCGGATGAAACATATACAGGAAAAAAACTGCAACCAACTTCAGACTGCTGTCATTTCTAAGCCACTCGTCCGACAGCTGTTAATTTTATTCCAGTGACAGCTCATTATATTGTTTACAAGTGTACAAAAGCATTTTGGTGAGAATTTTCCAGAAAAAAAGTTATTCGTGATGGAATTGAAGCGTGATAGTGTGATTTCATTATAATTGCCTGGAAAACCAGAAGTGACTATCGTTAGAGCACTCAGCATTTAAATGTGAATAAATCTTTTGTGTCTCGTACCATCGCTCGTTACTGTGATACTGGTAGCGAAGTCTGACGTCAAGGAAGTGGACGGAAGAAAAATGCAACATCAGCAGAAATGGTTCGAAAAGTAAAGAAGCGACTTGATCGAAAACCGCGTGGCCGAAAAATGGCTCGCAATATTCCATTCGGCAAATATTGAACAATGAGCTCGGGGTAAAGCCATTGAAATTCCAAAAAGTGCAAGAACTTACACCGCAACAGAAGAAGAGCTAAAAAGTCGCTGCGCTTGGCCGAAAGTGGTGAACTGCCGAATTTGATTTTCCCCGATGAGAAAACTTTCGTTGTCCAGCAGTTTGTAAACAAACAAAATTATCGTGTTTACTTGCCAAAGAGGTCAGCTAAAAGACCTTCAGTTGGCCACCAGAACTCAAGCGCCGGCCATGGTGATGGTGTGGGTCGACATAACAGTCGATGGTCGCTCTCCGCTCATATTAATCGACCGTGGCATCAGAATAAATAGCGAGTGTATTAAAGTCTTGGGCACGCAAACATTTTGGCCGCAGACCTTGGCCATTCCAACAGGACTCAGCACCATCGACCTCAGCACGCTACACCAAGTATGGTTACAAATTGAGGTTCCTCGCTTCATTTCCGGCGCACAATGGGCATCAAAATCTCCGGAAACCAATCCGTTGGACTATTGTTTTTGGAGAATTTGGAAAGCAAGTTTGGCACTTAAAAAATACCAAAGTGTCACCATAAGCAAGCGCTTCACGAGGAATGGGCCAAAATACCACAGAGCAACATTCGGGCAGCGTGTGACGTTTTCATTGGCCGTTTGAAGGCTATAATTACATAATTACATATTACAAAATTGGGGAACTTAAACACCAAATCGGAAGAAACATACATACAGGATTTCCATCAAATTGTATATACTTATTTCTGGCTTTAATTCGGTCGGTTGAGCCGGAACACATCCTATTTGAACGAATATTACATATTTGGCACATAATAAAATAGAAATCGGATGAAGATATGTATGGAAGTTATATCGAAATCTGAACCGATCTCGATAAAATTTGTCACAGGCATTTCTGAGCTCTATGAGGTATCTGGTGCCAAATATCATTGTTGTACATTGTATATTACGAATGTGAGGGACTTAAACACCAAATCTGATGAAATAAATGTATATATATATATATATATATATATATATATATATATATATATATATATATATATATATATACATATATATATATATATATATATATATATATATATATATATATATATATATAAGATCTATATCTAAATTTGGACCGATTCTCGTCAATTTCGTCCTAGGGCCAAACAAATATTGTTTTGAAAATTACATCTAAATCGAATTATATATGCGACCTGGATTTTGTTAGAAAAATTCATGGACAGGCGGATGGACGGACTAACATGCATAGATCTACTCAGAAAGTGATTCTATGAGGATCCACAAAAGTAACTATGGGTCTATTTTCTCCATGTTACAAACAAATGCACAAAGACATTAAACCCTTACAACTATGTGATTTAGGGTATACAAATTCTAGGAATCTAAGATACTCTTTATACCCTCCACCATACTATGGAGGGTATATTAACTTTGTCATTCCGTTTGTAACTCCTCGAAATACTCATGCCAGCCATGTCCGTCTGTCTGTCCCTGTGTCTGTTGTAATCACGCTATATTTCGAACGAATTGAGATAGAAAGCTAAAAATTTGCACACATGTTTATTTTTCCAGTAGCCCCCATATAGCCCCCATATAACGGTACCTCCAGATATTCAGTATTTTGATGATTTTAGCGACATTATTAACCGAATTTTTTTCGAATTTGGTATTTGAAGTTCGAAATGGATACTACAGCCTTAGACAGAAAACTTTCTTCGTATAGCCCTTATAAAAGTACCTCTCCATATTCGGTATTTTGCTGATTTTAGCGACATTATTAACCGAATTTGTTTCAAATTTGGTATTTGAGATTCGAAATGGATACCTAAGACAGAAAACTGTCTGTGCAGGTCCACGTCTTCGTATAGCCCCCATATAACGGTACCTCCCTATATTCGGTATTTTAATGATTTTAGCGACATTTTTCACCGGAATTGTTTCAAATTACTTATTAGGAATTCGTAATGGGAACTACAGTCTGTGACGGAAAATTGTCTATGTCCAGGTCTTCGTATAGGCCCCCATATACCAGTACCTTCCTATATTCGGTATTTTGACGAGTTTAGGTACAATACCCACCGAAATTGTTTGAGATATGTCTATGCTGGTCCAGGTCTTCGCACAGCTCCGATATAACGGTACATCTCTACATTATTATTATGATGTAGCAATATTATTTGCCGTTTATTTCAAGTTTCGAATTTGAATGTGGTAATGACTTATGAGAAGCAATACCTATGTAGGTCCACGTCGTATAGACCCCAATATAACAGCAATATTCGGTTTTTTTAAATTTTAACAGATTTTTTTAAGGATTTTATTTTTTTTAAATTTCTAAATTCGTTCCAAATGGTGGAGAGTATTCAAAGTTTGGCCTGGCCTTACTGCTTTGTAACTTGTTAATAAATTGTAATCAACCTTATTCGTTTAATTAGGATTCGGATTAATTTTCACAGACTGGTCAAACATACCTATAGATTATGGGGTTTAAAATGTTGATTTTGAGGAGCCCTTAACTTAATAATAGTATGGTGCATGATATAAAAACTCTTCCAAATAGGCGGAGACTTTTTTCCCCTCTTAAATGTAACATTGTACTTCCCATTGTAATACAATTTTTTTCTGAGTGTAATCATTCTGAGGGTAATGCATAAGAGTAAACATTAACACGGTCCATTGAATTTGTAAGGAAAGTTAAGTTTTTGTGTTAACAACTTATTCGAAATGTAATTTTATTACATAAGTTTTAATGTGTGTGTGTGTTTGTGCACACACACTCACACGTGCCTAAATACTACATTTGCAATGCAAAGCCAACTTCAATACGTTGGAAAAGAACTACAAGGCAGCATGTTTAGTGGCATGTGCAAATATTTTCTTACTTTTGTCAACAAAGCCGTTTTGCTAAGCCTATATCAATTGTAATTATTTGCAAATGACATGTCTTCAATACATGTCTGCAGTGGAAAGTTCCATTGAAAAGAGATAGCAATGTTCGAAGTGAGTTCGAGCAAAAATACTTGTTAGGGTGAAGCAAAATCCCGTCGGTTGCCATAGATATACCTTCGATGTCTACGCCTCTGATGAGCCCCTAATATCAATGAGCTTAAGTAATCTAAATATACTTTAATAATATCTACGACATCCTTAGAATCCAATTATTGAATTGAGTACACTAACAATTTCTGCATTTAAGCTGTGTATGTTGTTATGTAACAGATAGCTTAGTATTTGCATATGTTGTTAATACTTGCCGGTTGTAATTAAAAATATTGCCTTCGAAGACAGAAGATAACTAAAGAACAATTTAATAGGTTTATGTGATAAAATGTATGCAACATTTAAATGCCTCAAAATTTTTAGGAGTTTATGCTGTAAAATTTTATTTTTCAATTTAATGACCTAAATAGGGATTACAAAAATGTAAAATTGAAGCATATGCTTTGAATCGAATCTTAGAACGGCAATGAGGAGAAAAGGCCAATTTTGAAAACTCAAGTTCATTCGAACATTTTATTTATTTAGATGAGCTACTTACAACCAACTTTCGATCCAGGTAGTAATATTTCTAAAAATATATACATTCCGTGTAAATATAACACAGTCATTGCAGTGATTTGTTTTGCATGTTAGAAGTGTTATAAGTATTCAAAATATTGACCCTTTGTGTAAGAGGTACTAGAAGCAGTGGGATGATAAGTTCCATATTCACACCAAATCTATAGTAGGTAGAAGTATTGCTATTGTGAGACTTACAATTATTCAACATTTCGCCGCCTTGAGGAAGGCATCAGAGGTAGTGGGCTGAATAATCCCATCATCACATGTTATAATTTTTGGAAACAATTTTTGAGGGAGGTACAAAAAAGATTGGGGCCTCTATATACCATCTTCTTACCAGATATTTTGGTAATGGAAATGTTGACTTGTGCGAAATTTGAAGACTTTATAAGAATTATGCTTATTCCTAATGTTAACCCTTTGTGGGGGAGTGTATCCATATGTCTGAGGGTATAAAAAGAAAGTCCTAAAGTCGGGCGGGGCCGATTTTATGATACCCTACACCACTTTGCTAATTTAGTTGAGCTCCACATAACAATTAAAAGTTTTTATGGGAGAATTCAATCATACACCCTATGATTATAATTATACAGGCTTGCCCATATTCGACGGACCCATGACTCTTTGGGCCCATTACAATCGACGAGGCTTGTCCGCAGGCAACATTCTTTACGTCAATTGAATTTTGTACGGGAACAAATGCAAATCAATGCGAATAATCCGTTGTAAAGTGGACCGAGACTGAGAACGGCGTTTTTGGGATGTTCTTGGGGACCTCTCAACACTGGCTCGTACGGCAGCGATATTCTCGGCCGATTGCCTTGGTCGACTTTTATATGGCCTCTTCGGATTAGAAAGAGCCTTACCAGTCAAAAATTTTTCGTATAAACTCTTAATGGTGTTCTTAGAAGGCGCACTTCTCACATTTTCTAATGTTTTAAAAGCACGTTGAGTTTTCACAATTGACTTCTTCTGTTGAATGTAAATTTCAACTATTTCGCGTTGCGTGTATTGGTTCATGGTAAAAATCTGCTTGGACTGACGCTTCAAACGCGGTATGTCATCTGACATCTCAAAAGTTATGGCGCTGCCAGATGGGTCCGTCGAATATGGACAACCCTGTAATTTAAAATTCAAAGGACTAAATATGCCCAATATGTATTGCCTATTTGGTGCAAAATTAATTTGAAATCAGATAAAGATATATATGGGAGCTATTTCCAAATCTGAACCGATCTCGATAAAATTTGGCATAGATATTTCTGAGCTGTATTTGATATATTCCCCTGAATATCGTTGTTACGGAGTGTATATTACGGCTATGGGTAACATATACAGCAAATCGGATGAACAATATATATGGGAGCTATAGCTATATCTTAACCAATCTTCACCAAATTTGGCATACAACCTTCTAGACTCAATTCGGTCGTCTGTCCATTTATTTTTGTGAACAAAATTCAGGTCACATTTATTATCCGATTTAGATGAAATATTCCAAACTACACATGTTTGGCCCAAGGACGAACCAAATTGAAATTGGTGAGAATTGATTAAAATTTAGATAAAGCTCTTATACATAGCTTCGACCGATTTCATGTTTATTGTTCACCAAATGGCTAATATCAGCCCAAACGGACTGAAATTTGGCAATTCCGACTGAATTTATCTTAGAAACAAGTACTTCAATTTGGAGACAATCGGTTCAGATATAGCTATAGCTCCCATGTATATGTTTTATTCGATTTGTTGTTTAAAGTCCCACACAAGCGTAATATGCACTCCACAACAATTATCTTTGGTACCAGAAATTAGATCTAAAATAAGCGGGTACAGCTCAGAAATAAACATGTACATATATTTGGGACCAGATATCTTATAGAGCTCGAAAATGAATTTGCCAAATTATATCGAGAATGGCTAAGATATGATATAGCTAAGATATAGCTCCGCTATATATCCTTAATCCGATTTCAGGTTTATTGTGCAAATAATTGCTAATATCAGTCCAAATGGATAGAATTATGTTGATCTAGTGATGTCCATCCGTCTGTCCGTCTGTAGAAATCACTCCAGCTTGTGAACGAAATGAAGTAGGTTGATAAAATTTTACTCAAATAATTATTATTTCTGCAAGACTTTTGGTAAGGAAAATGTGCAATGTAGGTCCACGTTTTGGTATAGCCTCCATATAAAGGTACCTCCCTATTTTCAGTATTTTGGTGATTTAAGCGGCATTATTTACCGGAATTGTTTTAAATGTGGTATTTGAAGTTCGTAATGGATGCTACAGCCTATGACAGAAAATTGTCTGTGCAGGTTCGCGTTTTGGTATAGCCTCCATATAATGAATATAGATAAGTAATATAAGGTATTTTAATAATTTTAGCTACATTATTCACCGATTTTTTTTTTCAAGTTTCGCATTTGACTATTGTAGTGGCTTATGACAAACGTTGCCTATGATGGTCCACGTCATCGTTTATACCCTAATAAAACGGCTACATTCGGTATTTTCAAGATTTTAACAGAATTTAAACGGATTTTATTTTTTGAAAATTGCCAAATGCGTTCCAAATGGTGGAGGATATTCAAAGTTCGGCCCGGCCGAGCTCACAGCAATTTTTACTTGTTTTGATATAATCTCTATCGAAGTTATATCATGTACGGTACAGCAATGTTACTAGGTACAAAAGGTACAAATGCATCCGTCAAATTTTGTTGAAAATCGATTCAGAGTTAGATATAGCCTAGGTTTCGGAAAGAGCCACCAATCCTCATCAGTTCCCTTGTTTTTTGTCTGAGATATTATCCCCAGAAGTTATTTTAAAAATAACTTCTATGACAAAAAACATTTTTTACCCAAGTGACGAGATCGTAAGCTCAATAGAAGAGTTTTTGTTGGGTGAAGCCTTGATTGCCTTGCTGAAGAAGACTTCGAATACAGAAAACTTATTTTACTTTTTTGTTTGCATTTAGCAAATTCGTCATTACGGGGGAGAAAAAATACTCTTGTCCTTTTTCCTTTTCTTATAATTTCTGACATTTTGGGTTAGATTTCATTAACTTATCACCAGCTGAGCATCATGATGGTCATCAAGATTTCTTTCACTTTTAATATTTTTGCAGGAAGGGCCAAATCTGAATTGGAATTTATATGCATTGCCCAATTCACTTTCGTAATCTGGCCAATTTCGCTTTTTTCTATTTTCCTATTTCTTTTAAGGTCAATTTCTCTGGTGATGATGCTACGCAGCGGCAGCAGCACCCACAAATGAGACAAGACCACAGAGAAAATCCAGCAACAAAAAATATTAAAAAAAGTTAAAATAACAAAAAATTCAAATCTCCAAGTTTGTTCCTCTCCATTGCACAGTGGTCGCTGCCATTGGCCAAAATTCAAAAAATGAAAATCAGATATTTATTGTCAAATGTGTACATATGAACTCTTAAGAGGTTAAGCTTTTTAGAAAACATAATAATCTTGACTTCATTCTAACGGGACACTTCGAAAATAGCATCAAAAAAGAGAAAATGTAGTTAGTTGCTTTTTTCAGTAGGATCAGTAAAAAAAGAGTAAAAATAGATCTGTATTACAAAATTAAATACATTTTAAAATGACAACTCTTGGCATTATTATTGAAAAACAAGGTATTGACTTATTTTTAGTGCAGTAATTTGTGTGTTTAGTAGTTGTGTATAATATAGACGATGTGAGAGTTCTGAGTGGCCTTTAAGATTAATTTTGAAAATAAAATTGGATTTCAGTTAAAGTTTTAATTGTTTTCCCCCCTGAATCCTCCAATGTGATTTTTTTCACGCCTTTAGTAATGGTCCTAAGATTCTAGAAGTGCTAATTTAACTTTCAGATTTTGTCAGATTTGTATGTTGTGCCCAATATACTGAAGTGACTTCGCTCCGATTTTATCAGTTCTATGGTGCTAGTAACATAGGATATGTTATTGTTGTTTGGGATTGATAAGGATATAATTGAGGGGTGTTTAATAATGTTGCCTGCATTGTCTTCTGGGTATAATATTAATGTCGAAAAATTTAAGGACTCTGCACAGGAAACGGCTAAAGAGTTAACAAATAGATATCCATGGCACTATCTTCCACCCGCAGCTAATAAAATGTTAATACATGCTCCCGACATTATAAATTTGTCATTGTATCGATTGGAGAATTATAGGAGGTGGCCGTGGAGTCTAGAAACAAAGATATAAAAAGTTTTGACTAAATCATACCCGAAAAAATTCTCGTGTTTCAACAAACACAGATCTTATTAACCGTCTTCTTCTGAGCTCTGACCCTTTTATAACGGGACAGCGAACGTTACCAATCAATAAAAATCTATATTATTAAAATCTGCATTTGATTTACTTGAATAACACTGAAATTTATAAATATCCATTATTAACTTTGATTTAATTTTATATTGAATTGTTTATTTTGTTTACAGAAAAATTGTCTATTTTGTTTACAAAAAAATAATCAAATTTGGAATTGATTTGTATAAAAAATACCTCTATTTTTGAAGGTACCTTTACAGGGGGACTCTACCTAAAGGCGGGCCGTTCCAAATAATTTTCAGTAAGACTATTTTTTAGCTCTTTAGAACGTAAAATGTCAAATAACAGAACAATCTAGTGTAGAAATGTGACAAAAATTGGGCAAATAACCCTTATTCGGGAGGTACGTTGTAAGGCGACCATGCCAAAACATGCATCGACCATATCCATTTTGTCACATTTTTTATTTTTATCCCATCAAGGTACCATAACCAAAGAATCATATTGATATCTGCACTGAAAGTATTTTTGGCCGCTGTTCCCATACGATGTCGACCACTGTGCATTGGCTGGATTCTCAGTTGTTGCCACAGAGTTGTGTTTGTGTGTGTTAGTTTGTGTGTTTTTTAATGTTTAATTCGGTCATGTAACGCTGTGTGACATTTGTCGCATAAACTTAATTAAAACTGTTATCTTTACGGGTGCAAAACATATCCTTCTACCCTGCAAGTGGTAATGCACCAACAACAACAACAAACATTCCCATAAAACGGAACAAAAAAACAAATGGGGAAAAAAACGTAAAAAATGGAAGAGAATTGAAATTTTGCGTTGGTTTAACTGGTCTAACATGTTGCCATACGAAACCCATAAAATCTTTGAGTTTATGAGAGCAGTTTGTTGGTTGACTTTTTTGTTGGTGCTGTTCCAAAGCGATTTTATACATTCTCCATTTTACCTCTTTGCCTCCACCATTCCACGCTTCTAATAAGTGCAATATAATTAAATAGTTAAGAGCCATAATTCAATGATTTTAATGCCTTTCCTTTGAACTAGGACTATGTATGGCAACTATCCAAAACAAAAAAAAAAAAACCCAAAAAAGTTGAAGAAACGAACGATAAAAATTCCAAAAACCAAAGGACTTAATACTCTTGAAGTTAAGAGTTAATTATGAAAGTTTTATGAACAAGAAAAATCTCTAAAGTTACAATCTCAAGTGTGTGTAAGAATATGGCATATGAATGTACATTTAGGTGACCATTGGTTTCAGTTTCCATGGCAGTTGATTTTTGGACATAACAATTTGTTAATGTGGACAAAAGATTATGCATCAAGTTAATGTAAGGTGGAGTAATTCTGGATTGTTAATTTATTAATATGTCTAACAGATTTTGAGTTGTAATCGATATACAAATCCAATTACATGTAACGAAAATTATCAAGTTTATTTATTTGTTAACAGCGAAATTTGTCATATGTTTATATCCTCCACATTGAGTATGTTAAATTTGCCTCTATATATTCTTCATATACACCAAAAAGTATATATATTCATGATGAGCATAAAATTCTAAGTCGATTTAATGGGATCCGTCTTTCTGCCTGTTGAAATCATGACACAACTCACATAATTTGACATAGAGCCTCAAAATTTGGCAAAGTAGTTTGGTTAGATGGTTGGTATTGAAAATGAAATAAATCGGTTATGAAAATGAAATAAATCGTTATGAGTTCTAGCTCGTGTGGCGGAACATTTTATATATAGATCCATGTTTTCTTATGGCCCCAATATAAGGATACCTTCCGATATTCGCTATTTTAATCATTTTTGCCACATTTTCCACGGATTTGTTTAAACCAAAGGAATTTTTTGCCACATTTTCCACGGATTTGTTTAAACCAAAGGAATTTGTAGTTCGTAATGGGCTTTTTCGTTTTCGTATAGACCCATCTAATGGAACCCCCGATATTCGGTATATTGACAATTTAAACCTCATTATACCCTACACCACAAGATGGTCAGGGTATTATGTCTTTGTGCATTTGTATGAAACAGGCAAAAGTAAACGAGATATACCTATAGTTCCTTTTGATGATCTGTATAGAATCACTTTCTGAGTTGATTTATGCATGTCCGTTCGTCCGTCCGTCTGTCCATGTATTTTAGTAAACAAGGTATAGTTCGCACTTATTGCCCAATCCAGATGAAATTTTTCACAAATCATTTGTTTGGCCCAAGGACGAACCCTATTGAAATTGGAGATAATCGGTCAAAATTTAGATATAGCTCCCATATATATCTTCGTCCGATTTGCCTTTTATTGTGCACCAAACGTGTAATATCGGCCCGAATAGTATGGAATTTTGCACATACAACCAAATTAGGCCTGAAAGTAAGTATGCCAAATTTGATCTAAATCGGTTCATATATAGCTATATCTCCCATAAATATTGTTCATCCGATTTGTTATTTTTGTCCTCCGCAGCCGTAATGTGCACTCTGTAACAACGATATTTGGGAAATATATCAAATACAGCTCAGAAATACATTTGCTAAATTTTATAGAGATCGGATCAGATTTGGATATAACTCCCATATATAACTTCGACCGATTTACCTTTTATTGTGCTCCAAATGTTTTATATTTGTCCAAATGGGATGGAATATGGCACTTAAGATCGAATTGAGTCTGGTAGCTAGTATGTCAAGTTTGGTGAAGATTGGTTCAGATAAAGCTCCCATGTATATTGTTCATCCGAATTGTTATATTTGTTACCCACAGCCGTAATATGCACTCCGTAACAACGATATTCAGGGAAATATATCAAATACAGCTCAGAAATATATTTGTCAAAATTTTATCGAGAGCGGTTCCGATTTGGATATTGCTCCCATATATATCTTTATCCGATTTCAAATTAATTGTGCACCAAATGGGCAATACAAGTCCGAATTTAAATAATACAAATGCTTCGGTATATTTAGTCCTTTGAACTTTAAATTATAATTATAATCATAGCGTATGATTGAATTCTCCCATAAAACTTGTAATTGCTTTACTAAATTAGCAAAGTGGTGTACGGTATCATAAAGTCGGCCCCGCCAGAGTTTAAGACTTTCTTTACTGGTTCATATTTGATATAGAGACCGATATTGGGTATTTTGATAATCCTTATCATTTACCCACGAATTACGTCAAATTTGGTATTTTAGACTCGCAATAGATTATAATCTTTTTTTTTTTTCTTTTTTACATGGCCCCCATATTGTGGCTCAAACCATTATATTGTTTTTTGAAAACTCTGGCTGCATGTCCATACCGATCTTAAAGGAGTTTGTAGTTTAAAGTGGAATACTTTGGAATCCAGATACACTTTGGTGGAGGTAGTAGAAGTCCGGCCGAACTTAATGTCTGTTTTGAATTCGGCGTAAATGTGTAATGAGTGAGGGCTAATTAGGCATGTCGGAGTGTTAAGGAAGATGTCCAAAGGCAACATGCTGTTCTTCTCATAAACTTTTGGTTAAAGTTTTTTATACCCTCCACCATTCTAGGGATGGTATATTAACTTTGTCGTTCCGTTTTTAACTCCTCGAAATACTCATGTCAGACCCAACAAAGTATATATATTCTTCATCAGCGTAAAATTCTAAGTCAATTTAGCGATGTCTATCTGTCTCTCCGTCTCTCTGACTGTCTGTCAGCTGTAATCACACTATCTTTCTAACGAATTGAGATAGAAGGCTAAAATTTTGCACACATTTTTATTTTAATAGTAGGCAGGTTAATTTCTTAAATGGGTCATGTAGGTCCACGTTTTCATATAGCCCCCATATAACGGTACCTCCCGTTATTCGATATTTTGATGATTTTAGCGACATTATTCACCGGAATTGTTTCAAATGTGGTATTTGAAGTTCGTAATGGATACTACAGCCTAAGACATAGAACTGTCTGTATAGCCTTCGTCTTCGTATAGCCCCCATATAACTGTAGCTCCAGATATTCGGTATTTTGATGATTTTAGCGACATTATACACGGGATTGTTTCAAATTTGGTATTTGAAGTTCGTAATGGATACTACAGCCTAAGACAGAAAAATCTCTGCAGTCCAGGTCTTAGTAATGCCAATTTTGGTATTTTGATGATTTTAGCGACATTATTCACCGCATCTGTTTCAAATGTGGTATTTGAAGTTCGTAATGGATACAACAGCCGAAGACAGAAAATTGTCTGTGCAGGTCCACCTCTTCGTATAGCCCCCATATAACCGCACCTCTCGATATTCGGTATTTTGATGATTTTAGCGATATTATTCACCGGAATTGTTTCAAATTTGGTATTTGAAGTTCGTAATGGATACTACAGCCTAAGTCAGAAAATTGTCTGTGCAGGAATTTTTAGCACATCCAACCAAGTTCGGCCTAGAAGCAAGTATATCAAATTTGGGGAAAATCGGTTCAGATATAGCTATAGCTCCCATATATATCTTTCATCCGATTTGATCTTTAAGTCCCTCACATTCCTACTATGCACTCCACAACCGTGATATTTGGTACCAGATATAAGATACAGCCCAGAAATAGCTGTTTGTAATTTTATCGAAATCGGTTCAGATTTGGATATAGCTCCCATATATCTTCATCCGATTTCGGGTGATTGACCACCAAATGGCCGTAATAGCATCAATTTTGGCAAATCCGACCGAAACCAGCTTAGAAGCAAGTACACCAATTTTAGTAAAAATCGGTTCAGATATAGCTATAGCTCCCATATATATGTTTCATCCGATTTCGTCTTTAAATCCCTCACATTCGTAATATGCACTCCACAGGAATGATATTTGGTACCAGATATCAGATAAAGCCCAAAAGTAGTCGATTTTAATTTTATCAAAATCTGTTCAGATTTGGATATTGCACCCATATGTATCTTCATCCGATTTCGTGTTAATTGTGCAACAAATGGCCAATATCAGCCCAAATCACCTTAATTTTCGTACATAAGACCGAATTCAGTCTAGAAGCTAATACGTCAAATTTGGAGAAACCCGGTTCAGAGATAGCTATAGTTCGTAAAATGCACGATAGGATTAGATAGATTTTGATTTTGTACCAAATATCTCATAGAGCTCTGAAATGCCCTGTATAAACCTTTTTACGAGAGCTCTACTAAATATGCATAGTGGTGTAGGGTATCATATAGACGGCCCCGCCCGACTTTTGAGCTTTCCTTACTGGTTTTTACTTAAATGTAAATGTCGACCTCTTTCTTGATTTAAACAGACACCAAAACGGGCGAACATTGTTATATCGATGTATTATAATTTTTATGATGGATGATATAAAAAGGCAATCCTTGTAGTTTTATTTGATCTTACTCATCTGATGAGACTCTGTGCTTAGAAAATTTTACAGAAAATTCCCGTTTCGGAAATGTAGGAAACCTTTTCCTTTTGAAAAGTTGTAATACTATACAATTTTTCTTAAGTAGATCGAAATAATATAGTATTTCTTCTGTCATTAAAAATAAAAGAAAGAAATCGATTGGGTTTATACGAAAAAGTTTTAAACAAAAACAAACCAGCATGCATTGAGCAAAATATTTAAGAATTTTACCAAACAAGTCCATAAAATTATGTGCACATTTGTGTTCAAGTGAGAACATTATTAATTTTTGCATTAAATGACGGCGACCTTTATTTATTTCTCTAAAAATTAATTATGTTTAGAGGTACTGTAGTTAATTCTTCTGTTCACAGTCCCTTTGAATTTGGCATTTGCAATTTTTAAAAACAGCATTTTAAACCACTCTCCACAGATTATAAATGTCATGTGTCAAATGAAAATTATGATTCAAAATAATTTTCGAAATTCCTAATAATTGTAATGAATATCACCAACAAAAAAAAATCTGTCATCTGTGAATTAAATTAAAGTCCACCTCAGCTAAATGACCGCATTGTTATTGGTTAGCAACATCATTGTGGCGATTTATTTTCAACACTTACATATTCACAATAATGACGCAGATTTAAATTTAACCCATTGCGAATGTTCTAGAAACCGAGTCGAGAGAGGAATGAAAACCAAAGTTAGAAAATGTCTGTCGGTTTTACCAACAGATGTATACCCTGCGCCAATGTCCCTTTATCAATATAACCATTATAAACGTTATGATTAATTAAATCTTGATGCCGGATGGTTACTAAGAAATAGGCAAAAATTTTCCATTTCGTAGCTGCCTTAAGTCAGATATAAATATTACAAAGTGCCAGATTTTCACTATATCGACTACTTCCTTCGCTCTATATGAAATATGTGCTAATTTTTGGAAAATATTGAAATGTGCGTGAGGTACAGATATAGTGGACCGTTGTATTCCACTTCGTCTAATATTCATAAAAATTTTGGTTACAAATTTTAAGGAAAATCGAACTATTATTTTCAATTTTATCCGAATAGTTGTAAATAATAAATAAAATTTTAACCTTTTGTGAATAAGGAATTCACATCAGATCTCTGGTTGAGAAAAATATTTAGTTACATCAAGAATCTCTGACTTGTTTCACAAGTTATGATAAATTTATAGTTATTGAAAATTGTTATTGCAAAATGGTCAGGCTTAATCCCTTTAACCTTGTTTTTATCTGGGATATTCTCCCCAGAAGTTATTTAAAAAAAAAAATTGTCACTTGGAGTTTTTTTTTTCTCATGGAAGTTATTTTAAAAATAACTTCTGGGGAGAATATCCCAGACAAAAACAAGGGAACTGACTAAGATTGGTGGCTATTTCCGAAGCCTAGGTATTCCCTGCCTTACCCCCTGGTAAACAATCGTTCTCCACTAATAAACAAACGTCGTTTTTATAAAAACAACAAAAAAGGGATTAAGCCTGACCATTTTGGAACAACAAAATACTATAGTATCCCGAATAAACTAGCCAACACTGTTATTGAAAATTGTTACCCTTAGTGAGAAAGGTACCAGAAGACATGGTCTGATCTCTACCATCTTCATAAAAGATCTTGTGTTGATGAAAATATTGAGACGTACCATTTCTGAATGGAATCGGATGTTAATTTCGCGTTTTATGATTTTCATGGTCAAAATGTTGACCCTTTGCGGGGGAGATACCGGAAGGTGTGGTCCAATATATTCCATATTCACAGGTGATCGGATGTTAATAGAAATATTGGGATTTGAAGAGAATCGGATGCTTATTTACCATTTTATATGAGTTATAATAATGGAGTGGGCCGAAGTTATCCATTTTCACACCTGGCCTAGCTCTGAAAAAAAATTTAAGGATTTGCAAAGTTTGCACAAAATCGGATGATATTTTCTTGTTTTATACGGTAAATTATTTCGAGCACGTATAAAAGATTGGATAACCTATTTATACCCGTGCCTCATCGAAATAAAGGTTTTAGACCCTATGTATCTTCGGACAAAATCCATTTCAGGGTTTTTGGAGTAGACCTAGCGATATCCGTCCATCTGTCAGTCTGGCTGGTGCGCACGACAACTCTCGAAGGGAGTCCAAAACTTCGTATATTGAAATATAATTATCAAACTTAGATCGAGTTTGGAGATAGGGAATATCCGTCCACTCCTTCTTGCAGCTTCAAACACAAAACGTCGAGCTTTTCAAAAAAAAAAAAAAAAAAATATTGCACAGAAAATGAAAGGATAGTCCGATTTTGCCGCAACTTTACAAATACTTTGCATTAGTTTTAAGTCAGTGCGAAAATGGACAAAATCAGTGTACTCCATTAAGTACCTCCCCCACTCCAAATAGGTCAAAATTATGAATAACTATAAAATAAAATGCGATGTAAAAATCCGGTTGAATTCAAATTACACACATCACAATATTTTTATTAATCCAGGGTCTGGTGTGATGATGGAATATAACATCCACTCCTTCTGGTATCCCCCCCACAAAAGGATTACATTTTCAATATCCATGAAGCTCATAAAAGACAAAATTAACATCCAATTCCAATTCAATTCAGACTTGGCACATCCTAATATTTCTATCAACACAAGATTTCTTAAAAATATGGCAGATATCGGACAATTGTCTCTGGTACCTTTCCCACAAAGGGTCAATTCGAATTTTGAATATCCATGATTCTCATAAAATGCAGACTTGGTACATCTCAATATTTCCATCAACACAAAAGATGGAAGATATCGGACCATTTCTTCTGGTACCTCCCCCACAATTTTCAATACTTTTATCTGTCATAACTTGCGAAGCAAGTAAGCCATTCTTTACAACTTGATATATCTAAATATTACTGTCACGGATATTTTGAGGATCTTCATAGAATTACATATATGCATGACAGTCCGTATGTAAATGTATTTGAGTGAACAAAATGCAGGTCGCATTTATTATCCGATTGAGATGAACATTTTCAAACAATATTTGTTTGGCTCAAGCACGAACCGTATTGAATCGGATCAAATTTAGATATAGCTCCCATATATACTATCAACAGATTTTGGGTTAATTGTGCCCCCAAAATGGCTAATATATAAGTCCAAATGACCTGTATTTTTGTACATCCCACCGAATTCAGTCTAGAAGTAAGTATATCCAATTTGGAGAAGATCGGTTCAGATATCGCTACAGCTCGCATATATATGTTACATCAGATTTGGGGTTTTAAGTCCCTAACATGCATATTATGCACTCCACAAGAATGATCTTTAGTACCAAATAACTTATGGGGCTCAAGAACACCTCTTTCAAATTTTAACAAGATCCTATATCAGGTTTATTGTTATTAGCTAATGTCAGCCCGACTGAACTGAATTTTGGCAACTCCGACTGAATTCATTCTAGAAGCAAGCACATCAAATTTGGTGAAAATCGGTTCAGATATAGCTATAGCTCCCATATATATGTTTCATCCGATTTTGTGTTTAAGTCCCTCACATTCGTAGTATGCACTCCACAACAATGACGTTTGATACCGGACATCAGATACCGCTCGAAAATACCTCTGTCAAATTTTATCAGATCATGATAAAGATTTTTATGTAGATTTTATATACATCTCCATCGAATTTTATGGTTATTGTTCACTATATATGTAATGTCAGCCAAAATTGGTCTGTCCGGTCTGTCATCTGTCTTATTGCATAGTATGGAGGCTATATTAAGTTCATCATTCGGTTTGTAACTCATCGAAATAATAATTTTAGACCCAACAAAGAATATTTATTCTTGATCAGTGTAAAATTCTAAGACGATTTAGCCCTATCCTTCAATCCGTCTGTTGTAACCACGCTACAGTTAAAACGAATTAAGATACAATTGTGCACAGATCTGTTTTTGTCTGCAGGCAGGTCAAGTTCGAAGATGGGCCATATCGGTCCACAACATCGTATAGCACCCATATAACGGTACCACCCGATATTCGATATTTTGATGATTTTTGCCACATTTTCAAATTCAATTGTCTGAAAATCCACACGAGGAGTTCTTTCTGAGTACTTTACCCTTTTGAAGAGTATTGTTTATATAGGTCCACGACATCGTATAGCCCCCATACAACGGTCCCCCCGATATTCGGTATTTTGATAATTTAGCAACATTTTTCAATGAAATTGTCTGAAAATAAACACGAGGATTTCCTCTTGAGCAACATTTTTCAATGGAATGGTCTAAAAATCCATATAATGGTAAGGGTACCTCCATATAATGGTACACCCCAATATTCGGTATTTTGATGATATTAGCGACATTATTCGCAGGAGTTGTTTCCAATTTCCTATTTAGAGTTCGTAATGGGAACTACAGTCTTTAAGAGAAAATTATCTATACCGGTCCAGGCCTTCGTAGAGGCACCATATTAGTACCTCCCTATATTCGGTATTTTTATGATTTTAGTTACATTATTAACCGGATTTTTCACGTTTCATGTTTGAGTATTGTAATGACTTATGACAAAAGTTGCCTATGCCTGTCCACGTCTTCTTAAAGACCCCAATATAACGGCTGTATTCAGTATTTTAATGATTGTAACAGAATTTTTGGCGAATGTTATTTTTTTGAAAATTTCCAAATTCGTTCCAAATGGTGGAGGGTATTCACAGATCGACCCGGATGAACTTTCTGCTTTTTTACTTGTTAAATATAATCCTTATCGAAGTCACATCAAAAATGTGATTTGGTACTAGAGGTACAAAGGAGTCTGTCAAATTTGTTGAAAATCTATTCAGAATTGGATATAGTTCCAAAATTATGACTACTCTAAAGCCATGATTCACATTCAAATAAGGTTCATAATTGGTATGATCTACTTCATATAAATTTTCAATATAAAATTTTTTGTTACGGAAGTTATGCTAAATAAACATAGTGGTGTTGGATGTCATATAGTCGGCCCGCACGACTTTTGATTTTTCCTTATTGATTTTGTCTGTTTTAGATGCAGTATGAAAATGGAATACTTCGGTCGACTTCGTTCGGCACTTTTTAACATTTTCTAACCATTAACGAAAGTCGGGCGGGGCCGACTTTATGATACCCTACACCCCTTTCTAATTTAGTAGAGCTGCGCATAACAATTAAAAGTTTTTATGGGAGAATTCAATCATACACGCTATTAATATGCCGAAGCATTTGTATCTCTTAAATTCGGACTCGTATTGCCCATTTGGTGCAAAATTAATTTGAAATAAGATAAAGATATATATGGGAGCTATATCCAAATCTTTATTTGATATATTTCCCTGAATATCGTTGTTACGGAGTGCATATTACGGCTGTGGGTAACAAATATGACAAATCGGATGAACAGTATATATGGGAGCTATAGCCATATCTGAACCGATCTTCACTAAATTTGACATACTAGATTCTAGACTCAATTCGGTCGTAAGGGCCTAATTTGATCCAATTTAGGCAAATATTAGACGTTTGGTGCACAATAAAATGTAAATCGGACGAAGATATATATATGGGAGCTATATCCAAATCTGAACCGATCTCGATAAAATTTAGCAAAGGTATTTCTGAGCTGTAGTTGATTTCCCCAAATATTGTCGTTACTGATGCACTCTGTACTGTATTACGGCTGCGGAGGACAAAAGTAACAAATCGGATGAACACTATATATGGGAGCTATAGCTATATCTGAACCAATTTCGATCAAATTTGGCATACTTATTTTCAGGCCTAATCTAGTTGTATGTGCAAAATTCCATACTATTCGGACTGATATTACACGTTTGGTGCACAATAAAAGGCAAATCCGACGAAGATATATATGCGAGCTATATCTAAATTTTTACCGATTATCTCCAATTTCAATAGGGTTCCTCCTTGGGTCAAACAAATGATTTGTGCAAAATTTCATCTGGATAGGGCAATAAATGCGAACTGTACTTTGTTTATAAAAATACATGGACAGACAGACGGACGGACATGCATAAATCGACTCAGAATGTGATTCTATGTAGATCATCAAAAGGAACTATGGGTCTATCTCGTTTTCTGCCTATTACAAACCAATGCGCAAAGACATAATACCCTGACCTCCTTGTGGTGTAGGGTATAAAAATTATCACATATCTCATATAAAGTGTAGGAAGTAATTAGTATAGTCCAAACCGGGCTCGTCACAATATTTGTATCAAATTTATTTAGGGCCCATAGTCATAAGCAGTCATTTTCATGAAATTATAATATTACCCTTTTTTAATTTTTCAATACTACTATAGATATTTCCTTTTCTTGCAGTACACTTTTAATAAGAGTTCTTTACGATTAATATTCTACAGGGATAGGATGATTCGATTTTATCACCCAAAATTTCCAACCTCGGTAATAATGGGTTAAAAAGTATCGCTTTGACATATGACCGGTGCAGAGATTAGTTTTGTGAAAAAAAAAACACAGAAATTAAATACAAGCAAATTTGTTTATTGCCTCGGCAGTGATATTATTATTGGCATTACGTTCACGCAATCGAATCAATTTAATGCCATTTGTATTTGTTACATATAAATATACATTTTATACACATTAACACATACATGTGTGTGTTCATGCAACATCCTCAAATACGGCAAATAATGCACTTAATTTGAAAATTATTCAGCCGCATTACTAAGTCATAATTAATAATATTATAATTTATTGTGTGGCAGACAAAGCAAAAACACAAAAAACCGCTGCAATTCAATAGCCCACGCACATACACACACACACACAAATACATACAAACTTACCTTAATGCAACACATTGTGAATTTGCAATTATTTTTATGAATAGTCGAAAAGCTGTGACCTATTATAACTAACCATCGGGGTAGCAAGCAAACCAACAACAACAATGAACATACCTTGGCACATAATTAATGAAATTAATTAAATTTTATTGCAATTGCATTATGCGAGGCTTTTATACAAAATAGGCATAGTAGAAAATTTTTTTCATAATTTGCGGTAATGAAAGCAAAGAGAAACTGTAGGGAATATAATTGTCTCATAATTGTCTATATAATCTCAGTCAAAATATTTCACTTGGAATTGTGGACATTTTTCAAAATGAAAGAAAAGTAAATTCCGATTCAGATTTTGAGGTTTTGCATGTCTTTAGTAGTGAGTATAGTACTCACTGAAGACATGACGTATAATCAATGTATATAAAAGAGTAGTGAATTAACTGACTGACTGACCGAAAATCAACGACCAGACGAAACGGCTAAAACTAGAATCTTAAATTTTGCACGAGGGTCATTCTTTGCGTCAAGGTGTGTGATAAGACTGGGTTTTTTGTAAATTTGTACTAAAATTCGAATACTTTTTTATTGGATAAATGGAATGAGCTAAAAAGGCTAGATCTAAAAACTTGAAATTTGGAATGGGAATCAAAGTTGAGGAGTCGATGTAAGGAGGTAGTTATGGAAGTGTGTACTCACGTACACGAAAAGTACTAAACTGTACTAAATTTAGTACAATTTCAAATTGGAAGACCGTATGGAGCTGGAATCCTGAAATATTAAAATTAACATTACTGGCGAAGTGTAGGAAAGGAATATGGAGGAAGTTATCGAAATGTGTATTTATGTGCACGAAAAGTACCAAATGGTATTAAATTTGATACAATTTCGATTTGAGTGAATCGACCACAAAATGTGCCATTGGCTGTTAGGAATTCTGAAATTTCGTATCGAGGTCACTGTTAATGCCTGGAGTGGAGGACATGAGGTGGTTTTGATAATGTGTACTAAAATTGTAGGAAAAGTACATAATAATACTATATTTGGTCTTGGATGACATGATAGAGATAAGATAAATAAAAAACAAGTAAAAAAGCTGTAAGTTCCGCCGGTCTGAACTTTGAATACCCTCCATAATTTGGACAAAATTTGGCAATTTTCAAAAAAAAAAAAAAAAATTGTTGCAAATTCTGTTAAATTCTTAGAAATACTAAATGTAACCATTATATTAGGGTCTAAACGACGACGTGAACCTGTATTGGCAACTTTTGTCATAAGCCAATACAATATTCAAATGCGAAACTTAAAAAAAATCGGTGAATAGTGTAGCTAAAATTATCAAAATTCCGAATATCGAGGGCTGCCGTTAGAGCTATAAGAAGACGTTGACCTGCACAGACAATTTTCTGCCTTAGGCTGCAGTATTCATTACAAACTTCAAATATCAAATTTAAAACAATTCCGATAAATAATGTCGCTAAAATCTTCAAAATAACAACTATAGGGATGTATTGTTATATGTGGGTTATACGAAGACGTGGACCTGCACGGACAATCTCCTCTCATATGATGTAGTATCCATTACGAACTTCAAATATCAAATTTGAAACACTTTCGATGAATAATGTAGCTTAAATCACCAAAATACCGAAAATAGGCTGGTACCATTACAAAGGGGCTATACCAAAACGTGGACCTACAATGTTTTTAATAATAAAAGTCCTGCAGACATAATATACATTTGAGTTAAATTTTATCAACCTACTTCACTTCGTTCGGAAGCTAGAGTGATTTCCACAGACGAACAGACGGACGGATATCGGTAAATCGATATATAATTTTAAGCTGATCAAGAATATATATACTTTGTGGGGTCTAAAATGTGTATTTCGAGGTGTTTCAAACGGAATGACAAACTTAATATACCCTTCATACGATAGTGGAGGGTATAAAAATATTAGTCTGTGTGACATTTTTATACCCTACACCACATAGTGGTAAGGGTATTATGTCTTTGTGCATTTGTTTGTAACATGGAGAAGGAAACGAGATAGACCCATAGTTACTTTTGAGAACCTTCATAGAATCACTTTCTGAGTCGATTTATGCATGTCCGTCCGTCTGTCCGTCCGTCCGTCCGTCTGTCCATGTATTCTTGTGAACAAAATGCAGGTCGCATTTATTATCCGATTGAGATGAAATTTTCCAAACAATATTTTTTTGGCCCAAGGACGAACCCTATTGAAATTGGTGAGAATCGGATCAAATTTAGATATAGCTCCCATATATATCTTCATCCAATTTCGGGTTAAATGTGAACCAGATATAGCTATAGCTCCCATATATATCTTTCATCCGATTTGATCTTTAAGCCCCTCACATTCTTACTATGCACTCCACAACCGTGATATTTGGTACCAGGTATTAGATGGAGCACAGAAATAGCTGTTTTAAATTTTATCGAAATCGGTTCAGATTTGGATATAGCTCCCATATATCTTCATCCGATTTCGGGTTAAATGTGCACCAAATGTCCACTATCAGTCCAAATCACCTGAATTTTGGCACACCCAGCCGAGTTCGGCCTAGAAGCAAGTATATCAAATTTGGAGAAAATCGGTTCAGATATAGCTATAGCTCCCATTTATATCTTTCATCCGATTTGATCTTTAAGCCCCTCACATTCTTACTATGCACTCCACAAGAATGATATTTGGTACCAGATATAAGATACAGCCCAGAAATAGCTGTTTGTAATTTTATCGAAATCGGTTCAGATTTGGATATAGCTCCCATATATATCTTCATCCGATTTCGGGTTAATTGTGCACCAAATGGCCGATATAAGTCCAAATGGACTGAATTTTAGTACATCGGACCAAATTCAGCATAGAAGCAAGTATATCAAATTTAGTGAAAATCGGTTCAGATATAGATATAGCAACCATATATATGTTTCATCCGATTTAGTGTTTTAGTCCCATACATTCGTGATATTCACTCCACTACCGTGATATTTGGTACCAGGTATTAGATGGAGCACAGGAATAGCTGTTTTAAATTTTATCGAAATCGGTTTAGATTTGGATATAGCTCCCATATATATCTTCAGATTTGGATATAGCTTCCATATATATCTTCATCCGATTTCGGGTTAATTGGCCACCAAATGGCCAATATCAGCCCAAATGGCCTGAATTTTGGCACATGTGACCGAGATTAGCCTTAAAGCAAATACAACAAATTTGGAGAAAATCGGTTCAAAAACAGCTATAGCTCCCATATATATGTTTTATCCGATTTGGTGTTTACGCCTCTCACATTCGTAATATGCACTCCACAAGAATGATATTTGGTACCAGATAAAAGATACAGCCCAGAAATATCTGTTTGTAATTTTATCGAAATCGGTTCAGATTTGGATAAGCTCCCATATATATCTTCATCCGATTTCGGGTTAATTGTGCACCAAATGGCCGATATAAGTCCAAATGGACTGAATTTTAATACATCGGACCAAATTCAGCCTAGAAGCAAGTATATAAAATTTAGTGAAAATCGGTTCAGATATAGATATAGCAACCATATATATGTTTCATCCGATTTAGTGTTTTAGTCCCATACATTCGTAATATTCACTTCACCGATTTCGTGTTAATTGTGCATCAAATGGCCAATATCACCCCAAATAGCATGAATTTTCGTACATAAGACCGAATTCAGTCTAGAAGCTAATACGTCAAATTTGGAGAAACCCGATTCAGAGATATGCACGATAGAATTAGATAGATTTTGATTTTGTACCAAATATCTCATAGAGCTCTGAAATCCCCTGTATAAACCTTTTTACGAGAGCTCTACTAAATATGCATAGTGGTGTAGGGTATCATATAGTCGGCCCCGCCCGACTTTTGAGCTTTCCTTACTGGTTAGATAATTGGATGGTTATTGCATTTTGTTTTTCAATATCTTAAACCCTATGAGGGGGAGGTAATAGAAGAAATGGTCCGATTTCTAGCATAAATGATCTTGTTTCGATGGAATTGTTGAGATGTACCAAGTCTGAATGGAATTGGTTGTTAGTTTCGCGTTATATGAGCTTCATTGATGTTTAAATTTCACTTTGTGGGGGAGGTACCAGAAGGAGTGGCCCGATATATCCCACCTTCGCAGCAGAACTTGGGTTAATATATTGTGATGTGTGTAATTTGAAGACAATCGGACTCTTACATTACAATCGGACATCTCACACCGATATTGCCTATTTCCGAACACGATCTAAGTTTTATAATAATATTACGATATAAAAAGAAAAAAAAGCTATAAATTCGGCAGGGACGAACTTTGAATACCCTCCACCATTTGGAAAGAATTTGGCAGTTTTCAAAAAAAAAAAAAAACAAGTTAAAAAGTATCAGTCGGTATTGCCGCCAGAGATATACCCTCAGCCTATGTTCGATTATCTAAATATATTTTGACTAGTGTTAAGGTTATTCAAACGTTTGACCCTCTATGGAGCAGATCCCGAAGGAATGGGCCAATATTGCCCATTTCCTATCGGACCCAAAATATGATATAAATATTTCGACAGATGTGCCAAGTCTAAATGGAATCGGATGTTAATTTGGCGATTTATGAGCTTCATGGGTACTCAAAATTTCAATATTTTGTGGGGGAGGTACCAGAAGGAGTGGACCGATGTATTCCCCCTTCACACCAGACCATGGTCTAATACAAATATTAAGATGTGTGAAATTTGAAGACAATCGGACTTTTACATCACATTTAATGAGATTGTAATTATTCAAAATTTTGAACATTTGTGGGGGAGGTACTTGATGGAGTGGACCGATATTGTCCATTTTTACACCTGTCCTAGCACTGACGCAAATATTAGGATTCGCAAAGTTGGAGCAAATTCGGATTATCCTTTCTCTTTCTGTGCAAAGAATATATTTTTGAACATTTCGACCTTTTGTGGGGGAGGTACCAGAAGGAGTGGACCGATATTATTCATCTTAACACCTGACCTTGGGTTAATATAAATATTGGGATGTGTGAAATTTGAAGACAATCGGACTCTTACATAACATTTTATGAGAGTTGTAATTATTCAAAATTTTGACCATTTGTGGGGGAGGTACTTGATGGAGTGGACCGATATTGCCCATTTTCATACCTGACTTAGCACTGACGCAAATATTAGGATTTGCAAAGTTGGAGCAAATTCGGATTATCCTTTCTCTTCATGTGCAAAAAATATATATTTTGAACATTTCGACCTTTTGTGGGGGAGGTACCAGAAGGAGTGGACCGATATTGCCTATCTCCGAACTCGATCTAAGTTTGACAAAAATATTACGATGTAGCCAATTTGGACCAAATCGGATACTCCCTTCGAGAGTTATCGTGCGCACCAGCCAGCCAGACAGACAGACAGACAGACGGACGGACATCGCTAGATCGACTCCAAATGTGCTGAAACGGATTTGGTCCAAAGAAACCTAGGGTCTAAAACCGTTATTTCGACTAGGCACGTTTTGGCCGTATCAAATGATATATACCCTCTGTAGCCATATGGCTGAGGGTATAATAAAATCCGTTTAAAATTCCGTTCAAATCTTAAAAATACCGAATGTAACCGTATATATACGAAGACGTGGATAGCATAGGCAACTTTTGTCATAAGACTTTACAATATTCAAATGCGAAATTTGTCGCATAATTCCGCATTTATTTTTCTTTTAAATTTAATGGACAAGTTTTAAATTCCAGTTTAATTTTTGTGTTGCAAAATTGTGAGTGTTTTCAAGGAATCAAATACGTTTTTTACTTCCGCAACATTTTCGGTCTAATAGGTATAATACAGTAAATGTTTTAAGTATTTTTTAACATGGTTCGTTAGATTGTTTGATAGTATGTGTTTGCTAAATAAAACAATCATCTTTAATCTATTCTGTGCTATAATATTAAATACTTGCTAACTTAATTTGATTTGCAAAGTTGAATACATCCCATATTTAAAAAAAGTTCGATGTTTAAATTCGATAGCCTGGTGACATACAACAATTTATTTCTCCTGTGTAAACTAGCAATGGTATTTAACACTGCATTTAAAATTAGAATCTAATCAAACCCATGGTAGAAGAATATAGGTAGACGCGTCGACACAGCTGCTAGGACAATGAACTGTCAAACTAATCTTAGAATTGAAGATGTTGAATGAAAAAATTTAAATTATTTAAATTTATAAAAAAATTAAAAAAAAAAACGCGAATTATATTAGCCTCCGAATGACGTAGTATAAGAAAACATATAAAAATCTACTTATATTTGAAAAAACATTTACATTTTTTTGACATATCAATGCTCCCAAGCGTTGATGCATCTACCTGTATTCTTCTGCCATGACTCAAACCCCTCGATACAAACATCAACGCTTAGGCGTGCGTTGGCAACGCTTATACGTCGTAACCGCAATAGGCAATTAACGCACAATCGTTCCATCCGTTGGACAGAAATATTTGCTTGCCGCCACAAAAATTTTGCAAATACTCGACAAATTAAAATTAAATTAATTTGTGACAAGCGCTCTATTGTCACATAAAGGCGAGCAATTCCATGGAATTTTGTTGTTGTATGCAAACAAATATACATTGGTTTGGTGGTAAACATTAATAGAATATTAAATTTTAATTAACAATATTTATTAAATTATTAATATGAAATTAAAGAAGAAATGGAATTTTATGTACATTATAAAAATGAAATCATAACATTTTTAATTTCACATGTTATAATCAGAGAAAAAACTAAAAAAATAGCAATTTAACTGGAATGACAATATCATAACGAACTCCACAGTCTTGGAGGCATATTTTTCCTTCATTGAATCTAGAAAATCTATACCTATTAAAAAAGGGTAGTCAATTCAAAATAGATGGACATCATTGTAGTTTTGCGATACAGAGTTTACAGATAATACCCACTAAAAGTACTCTTTACAAATAGTGCTATGAACTTATTTTTTTTAAAGGGCATATCGCACGAAATATGCTATACTTTAGTCACTTAAAGTCAATTTAAAATAATACTGTTTTATCGACCTTACCTAATGGTAAGGTCATTTTAGAGCGGCTGAAACATATATGTACAGGGTGAGATAAAAGACTGCAACAAAGTTGCAGTTTTACATTTTTTTTAATTTTATAGAATACCCTCCACCATTTGGAACGAATTAGAAAATTTTCAAAGAACTCACAAAGAACTCCTTGTGTGAATTTTCAGACATTACCATTTTAAAATATGGCTACAAGCATCAAAATATTGAATATCGGTGGTACCGTTATACAATATCGTTAACCTATATACAGAATTCTCTGTCAGGGGGTAAAGTGTTCACAAAGAACATCTTGTGAACAATTTCAGACAATTCCGTTGAAAAATGTAACTAAAATCATCAAAATACCGAATATCGGGGGTACCACTATATGGGGGGCTAACGATCTTGTAGACCTATATAGATCATTCTCTTCCAAGGGATAAAGTACTCACAATGAACTTCTTGTGTGGAATTTCAGACAATTCCATTGAAAATGTGTCTTAAATCATCAAAATATCGAATATCGCGGGGTACCGTTATATGGGGGCTATACGATATCGTGGACCTATATAGATAATTATCATCCAATTGATAAAGTACCCACAAGGAAATCCTTGTATGGATTATCAGACAATTCCGTTGCAAAATGTGGCTAAAGTTACCGTTATATGGGGGCTATATGATATCGTGGACCTATATAGATAGTTCTCTTCCAAGGTATAAAGTAGCCACTAGGAACTCCTTGTGTGGAATTTCAGACAATTCCATTGAAAAATGTGGCTAACATCATCAAAATACCGAACATCGGGGGGTACCGTTATAAGGGGGCTATACGATATCGTGGACCGATATAGCCCATCTTCGAACTTGACCTGCCTGCAGACAAAAGAGGGATCTGTGCAAAATTTTAGCTTCCTATCTTAATTCGTTTAGACTGTAGCGTGATTACAACAGATGGACAGACGGAAGGACAGGGCTAAAACGTCTAGAATTTTACGCTGATAGAGAATATATATACGTTGTTGGGTCTAAAATGATTATTTCGATGAGTTACAAACGGAATGACGAACTTAGTATACCCTCCATACGCATGCATGGTGTAGGGTATAAAAATGTCGGAAATAGCACAAAATTTTAGAATATGTTTAGATTTGTTCGAATTCGTCATCTTTGGCACAAATTATGGTTTTCAAACGGCCAATGAAACCGTCACACGCTGCCCGAATGTTGCTCTGCGGTATTTTGGCCCATTCCCGCCAAAGCGCTGGCTTGAGGTGATCGACACTTTGGTATTTTTTAGTGCCAACCTTGCTTTCCAAAATACTATAGACACAATAGTCCAACGGATTGGTATCCGGAGATTTTGGAGGCAATTGTGAGCTGGAAATGAAGCGGGGAACCTCATTTTGTAACCATTCTTGGCTTGTGCTGAGTGGGATGGTGCTGAGTCTTGTTGAAATGTCAAAGGTATTCGGCCAAAATGTTTGCATACCCAAGGCTTCTATACACCCTCGAGAATATTTTCGCGATAATATTCGGCATTTATTCTGATGCCACGGTCGATTGATACGAGCGGAGAGCGACTATCGGCTGTTATAGCGGCCCACACCATCACCATGTCCGTCGCTTGAGTTCTGGTGGCCAACCGAAGGTGCACATTTTCAGCTGACCTCTTAGGCCAGTAAACACGATCATTTTGTTTGTTTACAAACTGCTGGACGCCGAATTTGGTTTTCTCATCGGAGAAAACCATATTCGGCAGTTCACCACTTTCGGCCAAGCGAAGCAACTCTTTAGCTCCTTTGAGTCTATTATACCCTCCACCATAATATGGAGGGTATATTAAGTTTGTCATTCCGTTTGTAACACTTGAAATACACATTTTAGACCCCACATAGTATATATATATATATTCTTGATCAGCATAAAACTCTATGTCGATTTAGCGATTTCCGTCCATCTATCCGTCTGTCCGTCTGTGGAAATCACTCTAGCTTCTGAACGAATCGAAGTAGATTTATAAAATTTTGCTCAAATGTATGTAATGTCTGCAGGACTTTTGGTATTGAAAATGGGCCATGTAGGTTCACGTTTTGATATAGCCCCCATATAACGGTACCTCCCAATATTCGGTATTTTGATGATTTTAACGAATTTATTCACTGGAATTGTTTCAAATTTGGTATTTGAATTCCATAATGGACACTACAGCCTAAGACAGAAAATTATCTGCGCAGGTCCACGTCTTCGTATCGCCCCCAAATAACGGTACCTCCCAATATTCGGTATTTTAATGATTTCATGGACATTTTTCACCAGAATTGTTTCAAATTTGGTATCTGAAGTTCGCAATGGATACTACAGCCTAAGACAGAAAATTGTCTGCTCAGGTCCACGTCTTCGTATAGCCCCCAAATAACGGTACCTCTCAATATTCGGTATTTTAATGATTTCATGGACATTTTTTCACCAGAATTGTTTCAAATTTGGTATCTGCAGTTCGTAATGGATACTACAGCCTATGACAGAAAATTGTCTGTGCAGGTCCACCTTTTCGTAAAGCCCTCATATAGCGGTACCTACCGATATTCGGTATAGTATTGATTTTTGGGACATTTTTCACCAGAATTGTTTTAAAATTGATATTTGAAGAACGGTACCTGCCGATATTCGGTATTTTGATTTTATCGACATTATAAGCGATTTTTTTTAAGTTTCGCATTTGAATATTGTGGCTTATGACAAATGTTACCTACGCAAGTTCATGTCGTCGTATAGACCCTAATATGACGGTTACATTTAGTATTTTTAAGATTTTAAAAAAGATTTTTAACGGATTTTTTTGTTTTTGAGAATCGCCAAATTCGTTCTAAATGGAGAAGGGTATTCAAAGTTCGGCCCGGCCGAACTTACAGCTTTTTTACTTGTTTCTTTCTGTTCAATGGCCTCATTTTTCAATATTTGCTAGATGCGATATGTTTAGCTCATGAGCCATTTTTCGGCCACTGCGATGTGGTTTTGATCAAGTCTCTTCTTTACTTTTCGAACCATTGACTGACTTTTTTTCTGGAAAATTCGTTTTTGTACGCTTGTAAAAAATATAATGAGCTGTCACTGGAATAATTTTAACAGCTGTCGGACGAGTGCCTTAGAAGCGACAGTAATCTGAAGTTGGTTGCAGTTTTTTCATCTCAAATAACCCAAGTGTATCACAAATATCGCTTTCAAAATAGTATGTTAGACCCTGCTAGACTTATGACATGTTTTTGTATGGATTTATTTGAGAATGGAACTTTTTTTCCTAAATATTTACCTATTCGAAATGGCTTAACTTTATATATCTTTGGTAAATTTGTTCAATTAGCGGTTGATCCCATAGTATATTTAACTATTTAAAATTTTTGGAAACAAGTTTTATTGAAAATCATAGTTTATTGGACACATTTTGGATGGGACATAAAAGCAATAACAATGTGAGTAATAAATGGCATAAATAGTACAGATGTACTGTATGTACACACACACATTGAGATGTGTGTGTGTATTTGTGCACTTTGAACTTTTAACTTTTGTTCAACAATGAATGTGGCAATAGCAGCAACAACACACAAAAACAACAACGAGGAACATCGACAAAATTTACACTTTGACTTTAGAAATTTTAAAGCCAAATGTTAAAACCCATAGAATATAGAACTAAACAATATTTGGCCTCGGACCAACAAAACAGGGCTAAATATACAAACATTGAATTTTTTGTTATTGTAGCGGGAAACATACACACACACACACAAACAATATACGCGTCAACTTTAAACTCACAATCATGTCGACTACAGACCATGAACGACGACACGGACACTATGGCCATAACAAACCCCGGCAACAACAATAACAAGGATGACAACAACAACAAAAGCATAGGCAGTCGTTGGGCACTTAAATACATAAACATCCCTCCATTGTTTGCTTTTAATAACGTTAGAGCTGCCGGAGTATTCTCCATTTTCACAATATTGTAACAATTTGTTGGTATCCCAGTCCCTATTTTATCCAGCACCGACTGTTGTTCCCCACCGAAGGGGGTGTTGTGGATGGTGGGGAAATGGATGCATAAAGAAATTCGAAGGGTTGGGAGGTGATGGCAAACAAAAAACTACACTCAAAGCAATTATGGTTATTTGTGTTGGACTCTAACAATGGTCGGTTAATGGCGAAATGTGTTGACCGACCACATTCCAAATAATGAGGTGTCCCTGCTATTTATAGGTTCCTGGCGGTTTTTCTAAATTCGAGTAAATAAGTTTGTGACAGGAAGTAAAGAAATGCGAAAAAGGTGATGGTTGAATATTAGATAGGGTTCTTAGAATGGAAAATGTTTTCAATTGACACATTTTCCATTAAAACAAGTAAAAACCAGTACAGAAAGTCCTAAAGTCGGGCGGGGCTACACCACTTTGCTAATTTAGTTGAGCTCCACATAACAATTAAAAGTTTTTATGGGAGAATTCAATCATACACGCCATGATTATAGCTATAATTTAAAGTTCAAAGGACTCAATGTGCCGAAGCATTTGTATCTTTTAAATTCGGACTTGTATTGCCCATTTGGTGCAAAATTAATTTGAAAGCAGATAAAGATATGTATGGGAGCTATATCCAAATCTGAACCGATCTCCATAAAACTTGGCAAAGATATTTTTGAGCTGTATTTGATATATTTGCCTGAATATTGTTGTTGCATATTACGGCTGTGGGGAATAAATACAACAAATCGGATGAACAATATATATGGGAGCTATAGCTATATCAGAACCGATCTTCACCAAATATGGCATACTACCTTCTAGACTGAATTCGGTCGTATGTGCCAAATTCCATCCCGTTTGGGAAAATATTAGACGTTTGGCGCACTATAAAAGGTAAATCGGACGAACTTATATATGGGAGCTATATCCAAATCTGAACCGATCTGGATAAAATTTAGCAAAGGTATTTCTGAGTTGCATTTGATATATTTCCCCAAATATTGTTGTTACAGAGTGCATATTACGGCTGTGGAGGACAAAAATAACAAATCGGATAAACAATATATATGGGAGCTACAGCTATATCTGAACCGATTTCGATAAAATTTGTCATACTTATTTTCAGGCCTAATTTGGTTGTATGTGAAAATTCCATACTATTCGGACTGATATTACACGTTTGGTGCACAGTAGAAGGCAAATCGGACGAAGATATATATGGGAGCTATATCTAAATTTTTACCGATTATCTCCAATTTGAATAGGGTTCGTCCTTGAGCCAAACAAATGTTGTTTGGAAAATTTCATCTCAATCGGATAATAAATGCGACCTGAATTTTGCTCACAAGAATACATGGACAGACGGACGGACGGACGGACGGACGGACAGACTGACATGCATAAATCAACTCAGAAAGTGATTCTATGCAGATCATCAAAAGAAACTATGGGTCTATCTCGTTTCCTTTTGCCTGTTACAAACAAATGCACAAAGACATAATACCCTGACCACCTTGTGGTGTAGGGTATAAAAAGTATCAGTCGGTTTTGCTGACAAATATATACCCTCAGCCAATATTCCACTATTTAATGATATGTTGACTTCTGTTTTGATTATTCAAATTGTTGACCCCCAATGGAGTAGGTTCCGAAGAAGTGGGGCAATATGTCCGTTTCGTATCGGATCTAAATAAATATGATATAAACATTTATATAAGATATGTGATAATATTTAGAAAATATAGCGGACTGAAGTATTTCACTTTCACATTTCCTCTAATACTGATAAAATATTGATATGGGCCAAATTACAAGAAAATCCAACCTTTGTATTCAATTTTATGCGAAATCATAAATTCCATAATCAGGGAGTTGTAAAGTTATGTCAAGTTATGCTAGACTAAAGTATTGAAAATAGGAACCCTTTGTGGGTGGGGTACCAGAAGGGGTTTGCAGATATATATCATCTTCACAACAGATCTTCTGCTAGCAAAAATGCATGTATGTGGAATTTTAAGAGAGTTTTATGCTTTTTCGGTATCGTGAACCCCATGTGTGGGAGGTACCAGAAGATATTGTCCGATCTGTACATTCTTTATAACAGATCTTGCCTTGATGGAAATATTGAGATGTACTAAGTCTGAATGGAATTGGATATACATTTTTGTGAGCTTCATTGATACTCAAAATATTGGCCCTTTGTGGGGGTGAGGTACCAGAAGGAGTGGACCGATATACACATCTTCATAGCAGATCTTGTGTTAGTAGAAATAGTGGGATGTGTAAAATATGAGAAGAACCGGATTCTTATTTCGGATTTTATGATCTTTTTGGTTATTCAAGACTTTGACCCTCTGTGGGCGAGGTACCAGAAGAAGTGGTCCGATCTCTACCATAGATCGAGTGTTGATAGAAATATTAAGATGTACCAAGACTGAAAGGAATCGTATGTTAATTACGCGTTTTATGAGCTTCATGGATATTAACAAATTTGACTTTTTTTTGGGAGAGGTACCAGAAGAAGTGGACCAATATATTCTTCACACCAGACTTTGGGATAAACAATATGTTGTGATATGTGTAATTTGAAGACAATCGGCCTCTAACACATTAGTTTTATGTATGTTATGCATAAGAGTTATATTTTGTCAACATTTTGACATGATGGAGTAGACCGATATTATCCATTTTCGCACCTGACCTACCACTAATGTGAATTTTACATTTTCATAGTGGTAAGGGTATTATGTCTTTGTGCATTTGTTTGTAACATGGAGAAGGAACCGAGATAGGCCCATAGATACTTTTGAGAATCTTTCTAAGTAGTTTTATGCATGTCCGTCCTCTCGTCCGTCCGTCGGTCCATGTATTTTTGTGAACAAAATGCAGGTCGCATTTATTATCCGATTGAGCTGTAATTTTCCAAACAATATTTGTTTGGCCCAAGGACGAACCCTTTTGAAATTGGTGATAATCGGATCAGATTTAGATATAGCTCCCATATATCTTCAACCGATTTCGGGTTAATTAATTTGATACCGGACATCAGATACTGCTGGAAAATAACTCTGACAAACTTTATCGAGATTAGGATATAGCTCTCATATATATCATTATCCGATATCATGTTTATACCTCTGTTATACGGAAATACCTCTGCCAAATTTTATCAAGATCGGTTTAGATTTAGACATAGCTCCCATACATATCTTCAACCGATTTCGGGTTAATTGTGCACCATATGGCCAATATCAGCCCAAATAACCTGCATTTTGGTACATCCCACCGAATTCAGTCTAAAAGCAAGTACATCAAATTTGCTGTTTAAGTCCCTCACCTTCGTAATATGCATTCGAAAACAATGATATTTGGTACCAGATATCTTATGGAGCTCCGAAAATTTATCGAGAATGGCTAAGATTTGGATATAGCTCCCATATATACCCTTAATCCGATTTCAGGTTTTTTGTACAAATTATGGCTAATATAATTGCTAACAATGGCTAGCGCAAGTGGAATGAGAATCGGGACGTTTCCATTTTGTGGAACTCGGCTCCGATATATACTTTTTTAATATAATCCTTCTCGAAGTGATATCATGCACTCTATAGCAACGCTATTTGATATAAAAGATTAAAATGTGTCCGTCAAATTTAGTGAACATCGATTCAGAATTCGATATGCCTCCCATATATTAATTCCCTCTCAAACCAAACTATAACTTCTCTAAAGCCAAATGTTGATAGGTGGTATGATCTATTTGAAATAAATTCTTTTTTTACGTGAGCTCTTCTAAATATGCATAGTGGTGTAGGGTATCATATAGACAGCCCCGCCCGACTTTTGACTTTTCCTTACTGGATTTGATAATGATATGTTGTCATGCGAATAATTTTGAAAAAATTGAAAACATGTAATTTTATGAATTTACCTTCCTAAACCTACAATGGTAATGCGTTTGGATATACAAGTAATAGTTCGACCTCTATCATCTTTATAACAGATCTTGTTTTGATAGAAATATTGAGATGTGCCAAGTCTGAATGAAATCGGACGTTTATTTATGAGCTTCATAGATATTCAAAATTTTCACCAGAAGGGGTGGATCGAAATATTATATTCCATATAACTTGAAGACAATCGGACTCTTGCATTTACTGTGCAGTAAATATTTTTTGAAAAGAGTTTACCGATATTGAAGGAGTTTATCGATACTGCACATCTTCGCACTCGTTCTAAGCTTGAAAATAATATTACGATGTACCAAGTTTGGACCAAATCGGATGCTCCTTTCAAGAGTTGTAAGGGCATCGCTAGATCGTCTCCAAATGTCCTGAAACCGATTTGGCCCTAAGAGACCTGGGGTCTAAAAACCGTTATTTCGATGAGGCATGTCTTGCCCGTATCAAATAATATATGCCCTCTCTAGCCCTATGGCTGAGGGTGTAAAATATTCCACTTTCAAATATTTATAGAACAAGAATTTAATAACATTTAGTGTTGAAAATTTTCGTTTTTTTTGGCGGTCTCTCAATATATTGATTTCAGATTTCAAGGAATTCTTTATTTATATTTTTTTCTTGAGTGTATGCAAACTTTAATATTGGCAACCAAAATTTTCCATTCACATTTTCAACTTAAATCTTCCATTTCCCTCTCAACAGGAAAAAAAAACTAAAAGTGGTACTAGCAAAATTTACAATCTCTATAAAATGCATTATCATCACTCTGCCCCGTTAGAATATTAGGACCGTAGTTCGCTTCAACTACCAAAAAGCGACAAAACATTTTTCATTTTTTTCGGCAGAAATGCAATGCCGAAATGAGAGAAAAAGGTTTTTATTCGTTACTGAAACATAAATGACTAAAATCGGCCAGTTACCAATTAAATAAAAACCATGCAAATGGTAGAAGACGCATCGATGGTTCGCAAATAATAGTTTTATGTGCGAGGGGAATATAAACGGCAATACAGGGTGAGATGGAAAAACTGCAACCAATTTCAGACTGCTGTCATTTCTAAGCCATTCATCCGACAGCTGTTAAAATTATTCCAGAGACAGCTCATTATATTGTTTACAATCGCACAAAAGCATTTTGGTGAGAATTTTTCAGAAAAAAAAGTTATTCATGATGGAATTCAAGCGTGATAGTGTGATTTCTTTATATTTGGCTGGAAAACCACAAGTGGCTATCGTTAGAGCACATCAGCATATAAATGTGAATAAATCTTTTGTGACTCGTACCATCGCTCGTTACCGTCATACTGGTAGTGTAGTCCGACGTTAAGGAAGTGGACGGTAGAAAACAGCAACATCAGCAGAAATGGTTCGAACAGTAAAGAAGCGACTTGATCGAAACCGGCGTCGCAGTGGCCGAGAAATGGATCGTGAGCTGAACATATCGCAATATTCCATTCGGCAAATATTACAAAATGAGCTCGGGGTAAAGACATTGAAATTCCAAAAAGTGCAAGAACTTACACCTCAACAGAAAGAAAATAGACTCTTCGCCGAATTTGGTTTTCTCCGATGAGAAATCATTCGTTGTCCAGCAGTTTGTAAACAACCAAAATGATCGTGTTTACTTGTCAAAGAGGTCAGCTGAAAATGTGCACCTTCGGTTGGCCACCAGAACTCAAGCGCCGGCCATGGTGATGGTATGGGCCGCCATAACAGTCGACGGTCGCTCTCCGCTCGTATTAATCGACCGTGGCATCTGAATAAATGCCGAATATTATCGTGAAAATACATTTTGGCCGCAGACCTCGGACATTCCAACAGAACTCAGCACCATCGACGTTTTTTGCTTTCACACAAAAAAAAAAAATGTAAAAATTATGGCGTTTGACTTTTTTGCAGTTTTTTTATCTCACCTGTACATTCTTAGATTTTGAGGTTTTACTTAAATTAAGTGGCATAATATAGAGCAAATTTATTTTTGCTTAAAAATTGGTTCAGGTTGCGGCTTAAATTTTATTGAAAGGAATATGGCAAAATGGCGAAAATTGAAAGATCAGAGGAGGAGAATGTCACAGTTCGCCAGACTAAGCCATAGAATCTGACTTCGCAACCCGCCATTTCTCTGGATCAAACAATCTCCCGATAATCGTCTCCATGAGCGGATTGGTCGATTTCATACCCTATGAACTCAGCAATTTCCTTAACCAAAGGAAAGCTTACAGGCAAGAATTCAGAGAGTTCACTAACCGTCGCACAGAGGGGTGAAATCACCAAAAAAACGGAGATTAATTAAAAGATGAAATTCTTCTTTTGGGATAAATGTTTTTAAACTCTTGTAGATCCCAAAATTCTACTTCAATGCCGAACACTTCAAAGTCCTATGCTGTTAAGTTTTCCAATTACACAGTGCTTACGTTGAGAAATGTTTCACTTTTTCGCAAGAAGAATGAAAACAAGTTAAAAGCAGTTTTGCGGGGTCAAAGTTTAAAAACCCTCCACCTTTTGGAACGAATTTGGAAATATTAAAAAAAAAAAATGTAATAATAAATAGGAAATAGAACCCTCTAACGTTGTTGTTAAAGTCTTAAAAATACCGAATATAGGGAGTTACCATTACTTGTGTAGATAATTTTCTGTCATAGACTGTAGTACCCATTAGGAAATTCAAATACGAAATTTGAAACAGATCCGGTAAATAATCTCGTTAAAATCATAAAAATACCTAATATTGGGAGGTAGCGTCATATGGGGGCTATATGAAGACCTGGACCTGTATATGACAATTTCCTGTCATAGACTAATGTTCCCATTAGGATCTTCAAATACGACATTTTAAACAATTCCGGTGAATAATGCCCCTAAACTCATGAAAATTCCGAATATAAATGAGGGCTATACGAAGGGGTGGACCTGTCATAGACAGATATTCCCAATAGTATTCCATCTGTGTAAATCACTCAAGCTTCTGAAAGAATCAAGATAGGTCCGTAAAATGTTACTCAAATTTGTGTTTTGTCTGCAGGTCTTTTGGTATTGAAAATGGGCCATGTAGGTCCACGTTTTAATATAGCCCCCATATAATTTTATATCCCTATTTTCGGTATTTTGGTGATTTAAGCGGCATTATCCACCGGAATTGCTTCAAATTTGATATTTGATATATTTGACAAAATATTACAGCCTATGACAGAAAATTGTCTGTGCAGGTCCACGTCTTCGTATAGGCCCCATATAAGGGTACCTCACGATATTCTGTATGTATTTTTGAAGTTGTTTAAAATTTCGTAGTTAGTTACATTATTCAACAGTTTTTTCAAGTTTCGAGTTTGAATATTGTAATGGTTTATGGCAAAAGTTGCCTATGCAGGTCCACATCTTTGTATAGACTCCACTATATCGGCTTTATTAGGTATTTTTAAGATTTCAACAGCATTTTTATCGGATTATATTTTTAGAATTTGTTCCAAATGGTGAAGGGTATTCATAGTTCGGCCAGGCCGAATTTACTGCTTTAGTGGTTAATCTGACCTATTTATAAAATGATTAATACTGTAACTTCAATTACATATCCTTTTTTTAATGTTTTTGTTTTATTATTATACATATCTTATAAAAATATGTAGTCTTTTTGTCTTCTGTCTTAAGAAGGTTCTCAAGGGATATTAATTTTTTCAGGCTTAGCTCAAATTTTGTTATTTTTTACTAATTAAGATATGAACATTGAAAAAACAAACAAATGAATGGAAGCAACGAAATGCGTTCATTTGAGTTTATACTTTTTTTGGAATCTAAACCCGTTCGACTCTGCAGAGATCTACGTTAACGAGTGGTTCTATATTGACAATTTTTGTGGTTTTTAATCTCTGAGAACAACAAAACAGCAACTGAGAAAAAAAATACCAAATAATAAGTTTGTAAAAACAACTCTATCTGAAAGCCTACACAACAAGTAAAAAACATTAAGTTCGGTCGACCCGAACTTTTAATATCCTCCACATTTTTAAACTATAAATACCAGTAAGACCGTTGGGCTGTTCAAAACAACATAAAGTGGGTGCGGTCGTTATAGGGGAGCAATGCCAAAACGGGAACATTTATAGACAATTTCATACTTCAAGGATCTACAAAATCTGTCATCTACAAAATCTTCTTAAATATCAAATTTAAAACAATTTCGTGGATAAATGTGACTAGGATTATCAAACTATCGAATATCGGTTGGTATTGTTATATGGCGGCTATATTAAAACGAGGACCATGTGCAATACCACCTATATATCTCATGTTCAAAACCATCCTAGGCACAATACAAATTCTTCTGCCAAATTTTGCAGCACTGCGTCAAATAATCGTGATTTTAACGAATTTATGAATTTATATATTTACTTTGTTAGCTCTAAAATTATTATATCGAGGAGTTACAAACGGAATGACGAATTTAATATACCCTCTATATTATGGTGAGTGGTTTTCCAGATGAAAGCTGTGATGACACGGCCGAATCTTAAGCCACATCGTTTTTATACCCTACACCACAAGGTTGTCAGGGTATGTCTTTGTGCATTTGTTTGTAACAGGAAACGAGATTGACCCATAGTTCCTTTTGATGATGTCCTTGTTCCTTTTGTCATGTCCGTCCGTCCGTCTGTCCAAGTATTTTTGTAAACAAAGTACAGTTCGCATTTATTGCCCTATCCAGATGAAATTTTGCACAAATCATTTGTTTGGCCCAAGGACGAACCCTATTGAAATTGGAGATAATCGGTCAAATAGCTCCCATATATATCTTCGTCCGATGTGCTTTTTATTGTGCACCAAACGTGTAATATCAGCCCGAATAGTATGAAATTTTGCACATACAACCAAATTAGGCCTGAAAATAAGTATGCCAAATTTTATAGAGATCGGATCAGATTTGTATATAGCTCCAATATAAAATTTCGTATACGTTTTATTGCGCACCAAATGTCTAATATTTATCCAAATGGGATGGAATTTGGCACTTGCGATCGAATTGAGTCTAGAAGCTAGTATGTATCGGTTCAGATATAGCTATAGCTCCCATATATACTGTTCATCCGATTTGTTATATTTGTTACCCACAGCCGTAATATGCACTCCGTAACAACAATATTCAGGGAAATATATCAAATACAGCTCAGAAATATCTTTGCCAAATTTTATTGAATTCGGTTCCGATTTGGATATAGCTCCCGAATATATTTTTATCCAATTTAATATTAATTGTGCACCAAATGGGCAATACAAGTCCGAATTTAAAAAATACAAATGCTTCGGCACATATAGTCCTTTGACCTTTAAATTATAATTATGATTATAATTATAGCGTGTATGTTGAATTCTCTCCCATTCAAAAGTTTAATTGTTATGCAGAGCTCTACTAAATTAGCAAAGTGGTGTAGGGTATCATAAAGTCGGCACCGCCCGACTTTAATACTTTTTTTACTGGTTATGATTCGACATGTGCTTCCAGACTCCTGACGTTCTTGCTGGTCACAATTATACTGCCAAACTAAACTTCTGACAACCTCCTCGCATAACGTAACGCATAAAACTAAACTTGAATATATGGACTTGATCAAAAACTATGTTCTAAACAGCAAAAAATGTAGTTGTTGTGCTATTTCGTTGTTGCAAATTGGATTTTTTCCAATGGTTTCTATGCTTGTTGGAATTTTTTCGCAAAATTTTGTCCTTGTTGTTGGTGCTACTGTTGCTGCTTTGAGTTGGTGCTGCAGTGGAGTTGATGGTGATTTCGATGCTTTTTTTTTGGAAATACTAACAACAATATTTTTCCGAACAATGGATGTTGCCAATATTGACTGTAACTACATCGGAATCTGATTGCTGAGCTATGTTGGCTGTCCCTATATGTCGTCGTCCATGTAGCGGCATAGCAAGAATGGCTACGACAATGATGCTGCTGCTGCTGCCGCCACTATGACAACAAACAAACAGACAGACAAATAACATTTGCCACATTTCGTATCTGTGGATGTTTAACAATTCATTGAACAATATTTGGTTTTATGTATGATTTTCACATTGCCATTGCCGATTGCGATGGTGGTCCTGTTTAGCATTGTTAGTTACTGTGGCTGTTGTTGCTCTTGTTAAAGTTAGGATTATCGTTTGCAATTCTAATTGTGGAATTAAATGTTGCACATCCATTGTGTGGGGTGCATAAGCCGGCGGGGTAGTGTGGGATGATGCATCGTACATCATTGGCGACTGTCATAACTGGAAATAATTCCAAGAATATTTAAATCGAAAACTGTTATTTATTCATATTTCAGAATCAATTGAGAAGATTATATATCAGCATGAGCAATTGTGAGCTGAGGACATGAGCGAACACAGTACAGTTAGGGATTGTCAAATTCGGGATTTTGTGTACAGGAATTCACATGACGACATACATTTGCTGCCAATGGCGGGAGTATACATGTTTGGCAGAAAATTTAACGAGCTCTTCAGGGTAATGCACCACATGAAATATTATTACATGAAATACTGCAAGGACTCGAAATTTGTACGGACAAATTTGAATTAGCCCATGTTGTAGGAGAATTTGTATCGTCATGTAACAGCATAAGAGGTTGAAAATATGGAAAAAGGTATACATATGAAATGCTAATAAAATAGTGGGTTATTTTTCGCAGATAAAATGTATCTCTAGGGGTAATATACTTAAACTCGTTAAAAAATCGAAACTTTCCAAAGAAGACAATCTTGAATTCTTCCATAATTCTGACTGGAAAGTTCTCAATATTCGGATTTTGGAAATATCAATTGTCAGACAAACAGCCAGCAAGAGGACATTTTGGGTCCGCAGTATGAAGATTTTTATACCCTGAACCATAGTATGGTGGATATATTAAGTTTGTCATTCCGTGTGTAATACCCCGAAAAATACATTTTAGACTCCACAAAGTACAGGGTGAGATGGAAAAACTGCAACCAACTTCAGACTGCTGTTATTTCAAACCACTTGTCCGACAGCTGATAAAATTATTTCAGTGACAGCTAATTGTATTGTTTACAAACGTACAAAAGCCTGTTGGTTAGAACTTTCCAGAAAAAAAGTTATTCGTGATGAGATTTCTTTATATTTGGCTGGAAAACCACAAGTGGCTATCGTTAGAGTACTCCAGCATTTAAATGTGAATAAATCCTTTGTGTCTCGTACAATCGCTCGTTACCGTGATACTGGTAGCGTAGCCCTGCATCAAGGAAGTGGACGGAAGAAAACAGCAACATCAGCATAAATGTTTCGAAAAGTATAGAAGCGACTGGATCGAAAACCGCGTCTCAGTGGCCGAAAAATGGCTCGTGAGCTGAACATATCGCAATATTCCATTCGTCAAATACTGAAAAATGAGTTCGGGCTAAAGTCATTGAGATTTCAAAAAGTGCAAGAACTTACACCTCAATAGAAAGAAAATAGACTCAAACCAGTAAAGAAAGTCTTAAAGTAGGGCGGGGCCAACTTTATGATACCCTACACCACTTTGCTAATTTAGCAGAGCTCCACATAACAATTAAACATTTTTATGGGAAAATTAAATCATACACGCTATGATTATAATTATAATTTAAAGTTCCAAGGACTAAATATGCCGAAGCATTTGTATCTTTTAAATTCGGAATTGTATTGCCCATCTGGTGCACAATTAATTTGAAATCGGATAAAGATATATATGGGAGCTATATCCAAATCTGAACCGATCTCGATAAAATTTAGCAACGGTATTTCTGAGCTGTATTTGATATATTTCCCTGAATATCGTTGTTACGGAGTGCATATTACGGTTGGGGGTAACAAATATAACAAATCGGATGAATAATATATATGGAAGCTATAGCTATATCAGAACCGATCTTCACCAAATTTGACATACTAGCCTCTAGACTAAATTCGGTCCTAAGTGCCAAATTCCATCCCATTTAGACAAATATTAAACGTTTGGTGCACAATATAAAATAAATCGGACGAAGTTATATATGGGAGCTATATCCAAATCGAAACCTATCTCCATAAAATTTAGCAAATGTATTTCTGAGCTGTATTTGATATATTTCCCCAAATATTGTTGTTACAGAGTGCATATTACGGCTGCGGAGGACAAAAATAACAAATCGGATGAACAATATATATGGGAGCTATAGCTATATCTGAACCGATTTCGATCAAATTTGGCATACTTATTTTCAAGCATAATTTGGATGTATACGCAAAATTCCATACAATTCAGGCTGATATTACATGTTTGGTGCACAGTAGAAGGCAAATCGGACGAAGATATATATAGGAGCTATATCTAAATTTTGACCGATTATCTCCAATTCCAACAGGTTTCGTCGTTGGACCAAACAAATGATCTGTGCAAAATTTCATCTGGATCGGGCAATAAATGCGACCTGTACTTTGTTTACAAAAATACATGGACAGATGGACGGACATGCATAAGTCAACTCAGAAAGTGATTCTATGCAGATCATCAAAAGGAAATATGGGTCTATCTCGTTTCCTTTTGCCTGTTACAAACAAATGCACAAAGACATAGTACCCTGACCACCTTGTGGTGTAGGGTATAAAAAGCTAAAGAGTTGCTTCACTTGGTCGAAAGTGGTCAACTGCCGAATTTGGTTTTCTCCGTCTCCGATGAAAAAACATTCGTTGTCCTGTAGTGGCATCAGAATAAATGCCAAATATTATCATCAGAATAAATGCCAAATATTATATAGTCCTTTGACCTTTAAATTATAATTATGATTATAATTATAGCGTGTATGTTGAATTCTCTCCCATTCAAAAGTTTAATTGTTATGCAGAGCTCTACTAAATTAGCAAAGTGGTGTAGGGTATCATAAAGTCGGCACCGCCCGACTTTAATACTTTTTTTACTGGTTATGATTCGACATGTGCTTCCAGACTCCTGACGTTCTTGCTGGTCACAATTATACTGCCAAACTAAACTTCTGACAACCTCCTCGCATAACGTAACGCATAAAAACTAAACTTGAATATATGGACTTGATCAAAAACTATGTTCTAAACAGCAAAAAATGTAGTTGTTGTGCTATTTCGTTGTTGCAAATTGGATTTTTTCCAATGGTTTCTATGCTTGTTGGAATTTTTTCGCAAAATTTTGTCCTTGTTGTTGGTGCTACTGTTGCTGCTTTGAGTTGGTGCTGCAGTGGAGTTGATGGTGATTTCGATGCTTTTTTTTTGGAAATACTAACAACAATATTTTTCCGAACAATGGATGTTGCCAATATTGACTGTAACTACATCGGAATCTGATTGCTGAGCTATGTTGGCTGTCCCTATATGTCGTCGTCCATGTAGCGGCATAGCAAGAATGGCTACGACAATGATGCTGCTGCTGCTGCCGCCACTATGACAACAAACAAACAGACAGACAAATAACATTTGCCACATTTCGTATCTGTGGATGTTTAACAATTCATTGAACAATATTTGGTTTTATGTATGATTTTCACATTGCCATTGCCGATTGCGATGGTGGTCCTGTTTAGCATTGTTAGTTACTGTGGCTGTTGTTGCTCTTGTTAAAGTTAGGATTATCGTTTGCAATTCTAATTGTGGAATTAAATGTTGCACATCCATTGTGTGGGGTGCATAAGCCGGCGGGGTAGTGTGGGATGATGCATCGTACATCATTGGCGACTGTCATAACTGGAAATAATTCCAAGAATATTTAAATCGAAAACTGTTATTTATTCATATTTCAGAATCAATTGAGAAGATTATATATCAGCATGAGCAATTGTGAGCTGAGGACATGAGCGAACACAGTACAGTTAGGGATTGTCAAATTCGGGATTTTGTGTACAGGAATTCACATGACGACATACATTTGCTGCCAATGGCGGGAGTATACATGTTTGGCAGAAAATTTAACGAGCTCTTCAGGGTAATGCACCACATGAAATATTATTACATGAAATACTGCAAGGACTCGAAATTTGTACGGACAAATTTGAATTAGCCCATGTTGTAGGAGAATTTGTATCGTCATGTAACAGCATAAGAGGTTGAAAATATGGAAAAAGGTATACATATGAAATGCTAATAAAATAGTGGGTTATTTTTCGCAGATAAAATGTATCTCTAGGGGTAATATACTTAAACTCGTTAAAAAATCGAAACTTTCCAAAGAAGACAATCTTGAATTCTTCCATAATTCTGACTGGAAAGTTCTCAATATTCGGATTTTGGAAATATCAATTGTCAGACAAACAGCCAGCAAGAGGACATTTTGGGTCCGCAGTATGAAGATTTTTATACCCTGAACCATAGTATGGTGGATATATTAAGTTTGTCATTCCGTGTGTAATACCCCGAAAAATACATTTTAGACTCCACAAAGTACAGGGTGAGATGGAAAAACTGCAACCAACTTCAGACTGCTGTTATTTCAAACCACTTGTCCGACAGCTGATAAAATTATTTCAGTGACAGCTAATTGTATTGTTTACAAACGTACAAAAGCCTGTTGGTTAGAACTTTCCAGAAAAAAAGTTATTCGTGATGAGATTTCTTTATATTTGGCTGGAAAACCACAAGTGGCTATCGTTAGAGTACTCCAGCATTTAAATGTGAATAAATCCTTTGTGTCTCGTACAATCGCTCGTTACCGTGATACTGGTAGCGTAGCCCTGCATCAAGGAAGTGGACGGAAGAAAACAGCAACATCAGCATAAATGTTTCGAAAAGTATAGAAGCGACTGGATCGAAAACCGCGTCTCAGTGGCCGAAAAATGGCTCGTGAGCTGAACATATCGCAATATTCCATTCGTCAAATACTGAAAAATGAGTTCGGGCTAAAGTCATTGAGATTTCAAAAAGTGCAAGAACTTACACCTCAATAGAAAGAAAATAGACTCAAACCAGTAAAGAAAGTCTTAAAGTAGGGCGGGGCCAACTTTATGATACCCTACACCACTTTGCTAATTTAGCAGAGCTCCACATAACAATTAAACATTTTTATGGGAAAATTAAATCATACACGCTATGATTATAATTATAATTTAAAGTTCCAAGGACTAAATATGCCGAAGCATTTGTATCTTTTAAATTCGGAATTGTATTGCCCATCTGGTGCACAATTAATTTGAAATCGGATAAAGATATATATGGGAGCTATATCCAAATCTGAACCGATCTCGATAAAATTTAGCAACGGTATTTCTGAGCTGTATTTGATATATTTCCCTGAATATCGTTGTTACGGAGTGCATATTACGGTTGGGGGTAACAAATATAACAAATCGGATGAATAATATATATGGAAGCTATAGCTATATCAGAACCGATCTTCACCAAATTTGACATACTAGCCTCTAGACTAAATTCGGTCCTAAGTGCCAAATTCCATCCCATTTAGACAAATATTAAACGTTTGGTGCACAATATAAAATAAATCGGACGAAGTTATATATGGGAGCTATATCCAAATCGAAACCTATCTCCATAAAATTTAGCAAATGTATTTCTGAGCTGTATTTGATATATTTCCCCAAATATTGTTGTTACAGAGTGCATATTACGGCTGCGGAGGACAAAAATAACAAATCGGATGAACAATATATATGGGAGCTATAGCTATATCTGAACCGATTTCGATCAAATTTGGCATACTTATTTTCAAGCATAATTTGGATGTATACGCAAAATTCCATACAATTCAGGCTGATATTACATGTTTGGTGCACAGTAGAAGGCAAATCGGACGAAGATATATATAGGAGCTATATCTAAATTTTGACCGATTATCTCCAATTCCAACAGGTTTCGTCGTTGGACCAAACAAATGATCTGTGCAAAATTTCATCTGGATCGGGCAATAAATGCGACCTGTACTTTGTTTACAAAAATACATGGACAGATGGACGGACATGCATAAGTCAACTCAGAAAGTGATTCTATGCAGATCATCAAAAGGAAATATGGGTCTATCTCGTTTCCTTTTGCCTGTTACAAACAAATGCACAAAGACATAGTACCCTGACCACCTTGTGGTGTAGGGTATAAAAAGCTAAAGAGTTGCTTCACTTGGTCGAAAGTGGTCAACTGCCGAATTTGGTTTTCTCCGTCTCCGATGAAAAAACATTCGTTGTCCTGTAGTGGCATCAGAATAAATGCCAAATATTATCGCGAAAATATTCTAGAGGGTGTATTAAAGCCTTGGACATGCAAACATTTTGGCCGCCGACCTTGGACATTGCAACAGGACTCAGCACCATCACACTCAGCACGCGCCACCCAAACTGAGATTTCTCGCTTCATTTCCAGCGCACAGTGGCCACCAAAATCTCCAGATACCAATCCGTTGGACTAATGTGTCTGGAGTATTTTGGAAAGCAAGGTTGGCACTATAAAATACCAAAGTGTCAATCACCTCATACAAGCGCTTCGCCGGGATGGGCCAAAATACCGCAGAGCAACATTCGGGCAGCGTGTGACGGTTTCATTAACGGTTTGAATTCGTACCAAAGGTGACCAATTAAACCAGTAAGGAAAGCTCAAAAGTCGGGCGGAGCCGACGATATGATACCCTACACCACTATGCATATTAAGCAGAGCTCTCGTAAAAAGGTTTATACAGGGCATTTCAGAGCTCTATGAGATATTTGGTACAAAATCAAAATCTATCTAATTCTATCGTGCATTTTACGAACTATAGCTATCTCTGAACCGGGTTTCTCCAAATTTGACGTATTAGCTTCTAGACTGAATTCGGTCTTATGTACGAAAATTCATGCCATTTGGGCTGATATTGGCCATTTGATGCACAATTAACACGAAATCGGATGAAGATATATATGGGAGCTATAGCTATATCTAAACCGATTTTTACTAAAATTGGTGTACTTGCTTCTAAGCTGGTTTCGGTCGGATTTGCCAAAATTGATGCTATTACGGCCATTTGGTGGTCAATCACCCGAAATCTGATGAAGATATATATGGGAGCTATATCTAAATCTGAACCGATTTCGGTAAAATTTAAAACTGCTATTCCTGTGCTCCATCTAATACCTGGTACCAAATATCACGGATGTGGAGTGAATATTACGAATGTAAGGGACTAAAACACTAAATCGGATGAAACATATATATGGTTGCTATATCTATATCTGAACCGATTTTCACTAAATTTGATATACTTGCTTCTATGCTGAATTTGGTCCGATGTACTAAAATTCAGTCCATTTGGACTTATATCGGCCATTTGGTGCACAATTAACCCGAAATCGGATGAAGATATATATGGGAGCTATATCCAAATCTGAACCGATTTCGATAAAATTACAAACAGCTATTTCTGGGCTGTATCTTATATCTGGTACCAAATATCATTCTTGTGGAGTGCATATTACGAATGTGAGAGGCTTAAACACCAAATCGGATAAAACATATATATGGGAGCTATAGCTGTTTCCGAACCGATTTTCTCCAAATTTGTTGTATTTGCTTTAAGGCTAATCTCGGTCACATGTGCCAAAATTCGGGCCATTTGGGCTGATATTGGCCATTTGCTGGTCAATTAACCCGAAATCGGATGAAGATATATATGGGAGCTATATCCAAATCTGAACCGATTTCGATAAAATTTAAAACAGCTATTTCTGTGCTCCATCTGATACCTGGTACCAAATATCACGGTTGTGGAGTGCATAGTAGGAATGTGAGGGACTTAAAGATCAAATCGGATAAAAGATATATATGGGAGCTATAGCTATATCTGAACCGATTTTCTCCAAATTCGATATACTTGCTTCTAGGCCGAACTCGGTTGGGTGTGCCAAAATTCAGGTAATTTGGACTGATAGTGGACATTTGGTGCACATTTAACCCGAAATCGGATGAAGATATATATGGGAGCTATATCTAAATTTGATCCGATTCTCACCAATTTCAATAGGGTTCGTCCTTGGGCCAAAAAAATAATGTTTGGAAAATTTCATCTCAATCGGATAATAAATGCGACCTGCATTTTGTTCACAAGAATACATGGACAGACGGACGGACGGACGGACTGACATGCATAAATCGACTCAAAAAGTGATTCTATGAAGGTTGTCAAAAGGAACTATGGGTCTATCTCGTTTCCTTCTCCATGTTACAAACAAATGCACAAAGACATAATACCCTTACCACTATGTGGTGTAGGGTATAATAAATCCAAATTTAATCTAAAATTTGATGCTATTTCCGACATTTTTTGCTTTCATTCAATGAAATTTAAAAAAAAATGTATTAATTATGGCGTTTGACTCACCCTGTATATAAGTCCAGCCGATTTCAATGTTCGCTCTCAGTAAAGTCGAAATTCGCGGTTGTACAAATTTGAACATATTTTCCAAATTTTAAAGCTTTGATATCAATTCCAGTAATTTGAAATGCAGGCTTCCCCGTATGTAGTATTCTTGTTTGCGAAACATTTGAACATTTTATACATTTGAGCACAGGTTAAGTTAACTATTTAGTAAGGACCATATACAATTTTAGCTTTAACATCTTTTTACACCAAAAATATGTTCCAAAATTTTTAACGACTAGACCTCTCTAACTAGGAAACGACATGAGCCAGTGAAGTTGCTTCCAAAAATGAAAACTCTTTTTAATGAATATTTACGAAGTTAGGTATCTCTATTCATAAGGTACCATTTACAATTGTTTTTGATGTATTGGTTTACTTAGAAAAACCAATTTATAATTTTTTAATATCAAATTTGCAAATGCTCCCAGCGATTTTCAACCACAATCATTAACATTTATTTATGTTTTTATTTACGGGAAGCAAAAAAAAAAAATACAAAACCTTTTCAAAATATATTTTTTTTCTTCTTCTGCTTTGTTCAGAAGGCATTAACATTTATGTTTATATTAATGTTAATGTTAACGATTTTGTTAGGAAAACATATTTAAACGTTGATGTTGACATTAACGCTGGTTGATAATGGCGGTTAAGAAAATACAACGGTATGGCTGTCGGTGGCTTCTTGACGTGAAGTCTTCAAGGTTCATCATAACGATAAATGTTTGTAATTATGATGAAGACGATGATGATGACTCAACCAATGTCATTTGTATTTCATAACGACAATGATGCTACAAAAAAAAGAAAATATTTGCTAAGTAAACTTAACAAGTCAGCAATTTAAACATTAAGACATGACAGGGAACAGCGAACTTTCAAAAAGTGTAAATATCCTGAGGACATCTGACTTCGTTGACACTTTTGACACAAGTTGTCGTAAGCTCGTTAGTAATAATTTGTTTGAGAATTCGATATAATTTTCATGAGTTGGGCTTTTATTGTAATTAACATGCAATAAGTAATGGAGAATTAAAGAGATATAACCGGTTCAACATAAACTATTCAGGTGACATATATTTTTCTCAACATTCTCACGTTTGTAACATTTTTATACCCTCCACCTTGGAAAGGAGGGTATATTAACTTTGTCATTCCGTTTGTAACATCCTTAAATATTCGTCTTAGACCCCATAAAGTATATATATTCATAATCAGCATAAAATTCTAAGTCGATTTAACGATGTCCGTCTGTCTGTCCGTCCGTCTGTCTGTCTGTCCGTCTGTCTGTTGAAATCACGATACAGCCCACATTATTTGACGTAGAGGGCCAAAATTTAGCAGAGCTATTTGCATTGTGTCTAGGATGGTTGGTATTGAAAATGAGATATATCGGCCCACGTTCTGGTATAGTCCCCATATAACGGTACCTTCCGATATTCGGTATTTTGATGGTTTTTGCCACATTTGTTCACTGATTTGTCTAAAAATTGGTATTTGTGGGTCATAATGGGTCCCTGAGCGTGTGGCAAAACATTGCATGTGTAGGTCCACGTTTTGGTAAAGCCCCCTTATAACGGTACCTTCCGATATTCGGTATTTTGATGGTTTTTGCCACATTTGTTCACTGATTTGTCTAAAAATTGGTATTTGTGGGTCATAATGGGTCCCTGAGCGTGTGGCAAAACATTGCATGTGTAGGTCCACGTTTTGGTAAAGCCCCCTTATAACGGTACCTCCCGATATTCGGTATTTTGATGGTTTTTGCCACATTTTTTCACTGATTTGTCTAAAAATTGGTATTTGTGGGTCATAATGGGTTCTAGTTCGTGTGGCAAAACATTGTAATTATAGGTCCACCTTTTGGTGTAGCCCCCATATAACGGTACCTCCCGATATTCGGAATTTTAATGGTTTTTGCCACATTTCTTCTAATGTTTCTTTTACCCTAAGGTGGAGGGTATTAAAAGTTTGGCCCGGCCGAAATTAATGTTTTTTTACTTGTTAACTTTTAAAAATTGCAACAAAGTCAAACGCCATAATTTTTAATTTTTTTTTTTAATTTTATTAAATGAAAGCAAAAAATGTCGGAAATAGCATCAAATTTTAGAATAAGTTTAGATTTGTTCGAATTGGTCACCTTTGGCACGAATTATGGCCTTCATACGGCCAACGAAACCGTCACACGCTGCCCGATTGTTGCTCTCCGGTATTTCGGTCCATTCCAGGTGAAGCGCTTGCTTGAGATGATCGACACTTTGGTATTTTTTGGTGTCAAACTTGCTTTCCAAAATACTAAAGACACAATAGTCTAACGGATTGGTATTTAGATTTTGGTGGCCATTGTGAGCTGGAAATGAAGCGTGGTACCTCATTTTGTAACCATTCTTGGGTGGCGCGTTCTGAGTGTGAGGGTGTTGAGTCCTGTTGGAATGTCCAAGGTCTGTGGCGAAAATGTTTGCATGTCCAAGGCTTTACTACACCCTCCAGAATACTTTCGCGATAATATTCGGCATTTATTCTGATGCCACGATCGATTAATACGAGCGAAGAGCGACCATGGAGGCCCACACCATCACAATGGCCGGCGCTTGAGTTCTGGGGGCCAACCGAAGGTGCACATTTTCAGTTGACCTTTTTGGCAAGTAAACACGATAATTTTGTTTGTTTACAAACTGCTGGACAACGAATGTTTTCTCATCGGAGAAAACCAAATTCGGCAGTTCACCACTTACGGCTAAGCAAAGCGACTCTTTGGCTCTTTTTTAAGTCTATTTTCTTTATGTTGCGGTGTAAGTTCTTGCACTTTTTGGAATTTTAATGGCTTTACACCGAACTCATTTTTCAACATTTGCCGAATGGAATATTGCGATATGTTTAGCTCACTTGCCATTTTTCGGTCACAGCGACGCGGGTTTCGATCAAGTCGCTTCTTTACTTTTCGAACCATTTCGGCTGATGTTGCTGTTTTCTTCCGTCCACTTCCTAGACTTCGGGCTACGCTACCAGTATCACGGTAACGAGCGATGGTACGAGACACAAAAAATTTATTCACATTTATATGCTGGACTGCTCTAACGGTAGTCATTTGTGGTTTTCCAGCCAAATATAAAGAAGTCACACTCTCATGCTTGAATTTCATCACGAATAACTTTTGTACGCTTGTAAACAATATAATGAGCTGTCACTGGAATAATTAACCTTGCTTTCCACCCTGTACCTACGTCAATACAAGCCATATTACACTATTTTGGGGATAAGAGGGATATACCTCCGTACTGGTACAATTTTCAAAGCAACATTTTAGTACAACTTTAGGAACATTAGTCCTTTTGGTACTTTTAAGATTTTACTGAATAGAGTAGTTTTTAGTACACTTATGTATATATTCTTTAAGAGTTTCCTTATATAATTCCCCCAATTAACCCAAAATCCACCTACTCTCTATGCTAAGTTTTGATACTAAACCTCGATTGGGGTTTAATCCCCGACATTCGTGATATGCACTTCAAAACAGTTATATTTGGTTCCTAATATCAGATACAACTTGAAAATATGTCTGCAAATTTTATCGAGATCGAGACAGATAGATATTGCTCTCATATATCTTTATACGATTTCAGGTTTTTTGTGCACTAAATGGTTATTATTAGCCCAAATAGAATGGATTTTGGCACATATGACCTAATTCAGCCAAGAAGAAAGTGTATCAGTGTATCGATATAGCTATAGCTCTCATGTATATGTTTCATACGATTTTGTGTTTAAGTTCCGCACATTCGTAATATGCACTCTAAAAAAAAATATATTTGGTACAAGATATCAGATACAGCTCAGAAATACTTTTGTCAATTTTTATCGAAATCGGTTCAGATTCGGAAATAGCTCCCATATATACCTTCGTTCGATTTCAAGTATATTGTTGGCCAAGTGTTTAATATTAGAACAAATGGGATGAATTTTGGCAGAGACTACCAAATATAGCCTGTAGTCATGTGTGTTAGATTTCGGTTCAGATATGGCTATAGCTCCCATATATATGTTTCATCCGATTTTTTATCTAAGTCACCCAATTCTGTACAATGCACTCCATAACAAGAATTTTTGGTACATCCTAAAAATTTCTTTTCCAAGTTTTGGTGAGTTCTGTCCAGATTTGCATATGTCTCTAATATATATTTCCCTATAATTCTATGTAAATAATATATCATGGAAGCTACATTTTGACCAAATAAAGTTGTTTCATCCGATGTTATATTTAAGTATTATAAAAAGGCATTATATGCACTCCATAGCAAAGATTTTTAAAGTTTTAGTTTAGTTTTAAACCTAATTCAAATTTGAACCACACAAAAGCCTTAATACGCCACTAATACCTAAATTTCCAATATGACCGTTTATTTGCTACACGTGACCCTACTAAATAGTCATACCAGTGTTGGGTATTATAACGACATAAAAGTATCTAATATAATTCTTCTCGAAGTCATATCATTTACTCTATAGCAATGTTATTTAGTACGAGAGGTACCTCAAATTTGGTGGGAATTGACTCAAACTGAGTTATATCTCCCTCTGGTTCCAAATTATAATTGCTCTAAAGCCATAATACACATTCAAAACAGGTTCTTAATTGATGTTAAGTCCGCACTATGCAGACAAGTATCTTCGAAGCTCCCCTAATGGAGTCAGTACGCTCAATATGTACCTGTGGTCGATGATAAGATGTGATGTTCTGCTTCTCCTACCACAACAAGCATATAGTAATTAGGAGTAGAGAGATTTCAATGGTTTTGTCCGTCCAAATGAGATGATTATACTCTTCTTCAAAAAATGACACTTGAATTAAGACCAATTGCAACATATATTTTTATACCCTACAACACTATGTGTTGGGGGTATTATAAGTTTGATTGGGCCAAAAATTATGTAACACCTCGAAATATTGGTTTCCCACATAGGAAAGTATATATGGATCTTCCTATCTCGTCGAGCTGAGTCGATCTAGCTATGTATGTGCCTTCCGTCTGTCTGTTCATATTAATTTGTAATGAAGCTACAGGTCACAATTATGGCTCGATCCTCATGAAATTGAAAATGGAGGTGGGGTTAGGGTAAGAATAGAACCCTATTGTTTTTGGAGATGATTGCACAATATTTAGGGGTAGAAATGGACCAAAAACAGAGAAATTTCCCGATTTTCAGTTGCTCTATAAACCACAATTATGAACCAATCGACGCAGAAATTTAAATGGAGTTAGAGTTTAAGACTGGGCAGAAGTCTACCAATTTGGGTGGCCATCGGACAATATTTAGCGGGTAAAATAGACCCTAATTATACCCTACACCACAAGGTGGTCATTATACCCTACACCACAAGGTGGTCAGGGTATTATGTCTTTGTGCATTTTTTGTAACAGGCAAAAGGAAACGAAATAGACCCATAGTTCCTTTAGATGATCTGCATAGAATCACATTCTGAATCGATTTATGCATGTCCGTCCGTCCGTCTGTCCATGTATTTTTGTAAACAAAGTACAGTTCACATTTATTGCCCTATCCAGATAAAATTTTGCACAAATCATTTGTTTGACCCAAGGACAAACCCTATTGAAATTGGAGATAATCGGTCAAAATTTAGATATAGCTCCCATATATATCTTCGTCCGATTTGCCTTTTATTGTGCACCAAACATGTAATATCAACCCGAATAGTATGGAATTTCGCACATACAACCAAATTAGGCCTGAAAATAAGTATGCCAAATTTGATTTAAATCGGTTCAGATATAGCTATAGCTTCCATATATATTGTTCATCCGATTTGTTATTTTAGTCCTCCGCAGCCGTAGTATGCACTCTGTAACAACAATATTTTGGGAAATTTATCAAATACAGCTCAGAAATACATTTGCTAAATTTTATCGAGATCGTTTCAGATTTGGATATAGCTCCCATATATAACTTCGTCCAATTTACTTTGGATTGTGCACCAAACGTCTAATATTTGCCCAAATTGGATGGCACTTACGACCAAATTGAGTCTAGAAGCTAGTATGCCAAATTTGATGAAGATCGGTTCAGATATAGCTATAGCTCCCATATATACTGTTCATCCGATGTGTCAAATTTGTTACCCACAGCAGTAATATGCACTCCATAACAACGATATTCAGGGAAATATATCAAATACAGCTCAGAAATATCTTTGCCAAATTTTATCGAGATCGGTTCCGATTTTGATATAACTCCCATATATATTTTTATCCGATTTCAAATTAATTGTGCACCAACTAATTGGGCAATACAAGTCCGAATTTAAAAGATGCAAATGCTTCGGCATATTTAGTCCTTTGAACTTTAAATAATAATTATAATCATAGCGTGTATGATTGAATTCTCCCATAAAAACTTTTAATTGTTATGCGCAGCTCTACTAAATTAGCGAAGTGGTGAAGGGTATCATAAGGTCAGCTTAGCCCAACTTTAAGACTTTCTTTACTGGTTTCAGTTTGACTTACAATTTTGAATAGTAATTTTTTTAAATTTTTACACCCCACAACACTACGTTTTGAGGGTATTGTATGCATGTCACAATTGTCGTCCGATCCTCACGAAATTTTGCATGGGGATAGGGTCAGAATTAAAGCCTATTGTTCTTAAGATGTACATTTAGGGGTTCAAATGGACTAAACATATTTAATTTTTCTAATTTTGTAGTCGCTCTATAGACAACAACTGTAAACTAATCGACACGGAATTGCGCATCAGAAGAGAGTTAAGGACATAGGCATTATTTTTCACATTATTTCAAAAACGAAATCTTCCTAAATGAATTTGGACATAAGGGGACTGTTTGAAGTCGAAAATGTAGTGTTGTAGGGTATCACATGGTCGGCCCCGCATGATTATAGCCTTTGCTTACTTGTTTTGAAATAAGAAAGAAAGTTTTAAGATTTTTCAGTTTTTTGAACAGTTTAACTTTTTTGAATATTACTTACTTTAATTTTATATCCGAGAAACGGAAAATGCAAATCGCTTTTGGCGTGGCCGCAATTGTCGCCATTCCATTTAATATCCCTGCCATTTGAGTTCAAAGCTTTCTGTCTAACAATTTGTGTAATCCCCTTTTGGCTGCATGTTTTTGGAGAAAAAACATGTAGCCAAAAGTCAATCGTTTATATAGTTTCTCTTTTTTTTTTTTTTTTTTTTTTTTTTTTTTGTATAGAAATAAATTGCCGGCAACCCTTTGAGCACAATATATTTTTTCCCCTTTTTCCTTTTTAGACTTTTGTCTCTAACACAAAGTTCCCTAAATAGGTTACGGGGGGATGACAATTAATGCGAATTGTTACTTTTCGCCATACAATCAGAAAAAAAAAAAGAAAAACTAATGCTTTAATAAATATTCAAGCAGAAAATACATTTAAATGTTTTATAAAATTCATTAAAGCGACTGTTTATTCATTTTCATTAAAACCGTTTATAAGTGACAACAAATACCACCCTCCAGCGTTAACTCATTGTGCCAACAACAACAAGAATAACAACAACAACAATGGCAGCGACTTTAACAGATAATTTTCATTAAAATAAACCATTGATGCCAGTTGCACAAACATCGAGCAAATCATTGAAGCTATCCATCCCCACCGGGCTCCTCCTATTATCGGGTGATAATAATTAAAAATACATTATTTTTATGCATTATCTCCGGCTACGGGGAAATGGGCTAGATTTTAAATGGCATTCACTGTGGAATATATATACACTTGTTAACAAAACATGGTCAGGAATGTATGGCATTTGGCCTTGTTAAATAAAAAATAAAAAAAAATATTAATAATGTTAAAAACAAGTAAAAAACCTGTAAGTTCGGCCGGCCCGAACTTTGAATACCCTTCACTATCTGGAACGAATTTGGCAATTTTCAAAAATAACAAAATCTGTTAAAAATGTTATTATAATTTAAAAACCAGTAAAGAAAGTCCTAAAGTCGGGCGGGACCGATTTTATGATACCCTACACCACTTTTCTAATTTTGTAGAGCTCCACATATTTTATGGGAGAACTTAATCATACACGCTATGATTATAATTGTAATTTAAAGTTCAAAGAACTAAATATGCCGAAGCATTTGTATCTTTTAAATTCGGACATTTGGTGCAAAATTAATTTGAAATCAGATAAAGATATATATGCGAGCTATATCCAAATCTGAACCGATCTCGATAAAATTTGGCAAAGATATTTCTGAGCTGTATTTGATATATTTCCCTGAATATCGTTGCTACGGAGTGCATATTACGGCTGTGTACAAGTACAACAAATCGGATGAACAATATATATGGAAGCTATAGCTATATTTGAACCGATCTTCACCAAATTTGGCATACTAGCTTCCAGACTCAATTCGGTTGTATGTGTCAAATTCCATCCGCTTTGGGCAAATATTAGACGTTTGGTGCACAATAAAGGGCAAATCGGACGAAGTTATAAATGGGAGCTATATCCAAATCTGAACCGATATCGATAACATTTAGCAAATGTATTTCTGAGCTGTATTTGATATATTTTCCCAAATATTGTTGTTACAGAGTGCATACTACGGCTGCGGAGGACAAAAATAACAAATCGGATGAACAATATATATGGGAGCTATAGCTATATCTGAACCGATTTCGATCAAATTTGGCATACTTATTTTCAGGCCTAATTTGGTTATATGTGCAAAATTCCATACTATTCGGGCTGATATTACACGTTTGGTGCATAATAAAAGACAAATCGGACGAAGATATATCTAAATTTGTACCGATTATCTCCAATTTCAATAGGGTCCGTCCTTGGGCCAAACAAATGTTTTGTGCAAAATTTCATCTGGATCGGGCAATAAATGCGACCTGTACTTTGTTTACAAAAATACATGGACAGACGGACGGACGGACATGCATAAATCGACTCAGAATGTGATTCTATGCAGATCATCAAAAGGAACTATGGGTCTATCTCGCTTCCTTTTGCCTGTTACAAACAAATGCAAAAAGGCATAATACTCTGACCCTGGTGTGGGGTATAAATACCGAATGTAGCCGTTAAATTAATGCCTATACCACGATGTGGACCTGCATAGGAAATTTTGTCACGAGCCTTTACAATATTCAAGTGCGAAACTTGAAAAAAAATCGGTGAATAATGTAGCTAAAATCAACAAAATACCGAATATCGGAAGGTACCATTATATGGGGGCCATACCAAAACGTGGACCTGCACAGACAATTTTGTGTCATAGCCTTTAGTATCCATTACGAACTTCAAATACCAAATTTGAAACAATTCCGGAGAACAATTGTCGCTAAAATCATCAATATATCGAATACGGGAGGTACCGTTAAATAGACGCTATACGAAGACGTGGACCTGCACAGCCAATTTTCTGTCAGCCAATAATGTCGCTACAATCATCAAAGTATCGAATATGGGAAGGTACCGTTTATGGGCGCTATACGAAGACGTGGACCTGCATAGACAATTTTCTGCCATATGCTGTAGTATCCATTACGAACATCAAATACCAAATTCGAAACATTTCAAGTGAATAATGTCGCTTAAATCGACAAAATCTCGCATTATGTAGGGCTATAGCAAAACTTGACCAGTATGGCCCATTTTCAATACCAAACATAAAGTACATTTGAGTAAAATCTAATCAACCTACTTCATTTCGTTCGGAAACTAGGCAGATGGCAGAAGGGCTGACTCCGCTAAATCGACAGAGAATTTTATGCTGATCCAGAACATATATACTTTGTGGGGTCTAAAATGTATACTTCGAAGTGTCACAATCGGAATGACAAACTTTATATACCCTCCATACTATGGTGGAGGGTATAACAAGTTAAGAAGCATAATTCGATTTTGACGCACATGTACACCCCCAGCCAATGTTCGATTATTTAAATAAATTTTGACTTCTGTTATGATTATTCAAATTGCGTGAGGTACCAGATATAGTCGACCGAAGTATTCCACTTTCATACTTCATCGAATACAGATAAAAATATTGGTATGGGAGAATTACAAAAAAACGAACATTTCTATCCAAATGTATGCGAAATCATAAATTCCATTTTCATCTCAGGTTTCTGGTTGAGAGACATATTTAGATATAGCAAGTTGTAAAGAATCGCTGAATTGTTTCGCAAAGTTATGACGGATAGAAGTATTGAAAATTGTGACCCTTTGTGGGTGAGGTGCCAGAAGGGGTTCGCAGGTATATATCATCTTCACAACAGACTTGAGTTACCAAAAATGTTTGTATGTGTGAAATTTGAAGAGAGTGAGATGCTTATTTCCCTACATTTGAGCGTTTCGGTTTTCAAAATCTTGATCTAGAAGAAATGGTTCAATCTCTAACATCTTTATAACAGATCGTGTATTCATGGAAATATTGAGGTGTAAAACAAGTAAAAAAACATTAATTTTAGCCGGGCCTAACTTTTAATACCCTCCACCTTAGGGTACAGGAAACATTAGAACCCATTATGACCCACAAATACAAATTTTTAGACATATTCATGGGAAACAAGTAAGCAAAGACTACAGTCGAGCGGGGCCGACCGTTGAATACCCTACAACACTATAATAAACGATACAGTTTATATAGGCGCGATACTCGAAAGAATTCCACAAAATATTGTGACAAATATTAAAAGAAAACCATCAGGTTTCGTTCTCTAATTTTCGAATAATAGCAACTTTAACTAATTTGCTCATTTCCAATTTATTGGTAGATGTTGCACGTAAATGGTCTTCCTAGATCTGGAACCAATATTTCCCAAAGACCTATAATCTCTCAGAAGTGGCAAAAGATTAACATTTATTATTGGTTTTTGACTGAAACGCATCTATATGAGATACAAACATTTGACTATATTCTTCAACGAAATAGTCAGAAGTGCGTCTTTCCTGCATTTGTGAATTCTCCAAAAAGTCACTGGAATGAACATTTTCGTATTTTGTCTACAAAAAACTTTTTCACACATTGAATATTTTTGGATGGCCATCCGAAACTGCTTGGCTTTTGCAATGTCCGGTAACCCCCATTCAAATATGCGTAAGGATCGGGCGATAATTATGACCTGCTGACAATTTTGCAGTTTTTTGGTCCATTTCAACCCCTAAATATATAGCGATCATCTCTAAAAAGAGTAGACATCTATTCTGACCCTCATCTTATCCCCATGTTAAATTTCGTAAGGATCGGGCCATAAATGCGATCTGTATATGATATCCTGATATCCTAACTACTTAGTTTTGTTAGCTGTAGAAATATAACCAAATGTTTATTGAAAATGAAAATATGCCAAAAATATGACAAAATTGAAGAAAATATGAGAAAATTTTACAAAATCAATATTTTCATCATTAGAGAGATTTTTTTATGCGATTTTTTTAGACGTTTTTTCTTTCCTGCCAAGAGGCCATTCTGAATTTATGAGAACTGTTGAAATCAGTTCAGCAGTTCTCGACATATAAGAGATCTTTCAAGCATATCTTCTTTGATAGACATATATATAGCACATATTTTGCTATATATCCGATTTGTTGGATGTTAACATGAATGTAAAGATCAGAAGTAACCTTGTCATGGCTTTGTGATTTCGCCGGGATTTCAAATATTCGCGGTTTTATGAAAAAAATTTTTTTTTCAACAAAAAAGATATGGCCTATTTTACCCGCTAAATATTATTCGATGACCACCCAAATTGGTAGGCTTCTTCCCCGCCCTAAACTCTAGCTGCATGCGAAATTCCGCGTCGATTGGTCTATAATTGCGACCTGTATAGCTACTGCAAAATCCGACATTTTTTCAGTATTTGGTCCATTTCAACCCCTAAACATTTGGCGATCATCTCCAAAAGAAATAGGGTTCTATTCTGAACCTAGCCCCACCTCCATTCTAAATTTCGTGAAGATCGGGCCATAATTGCGACCTGTAGAGTGATTACAAATTAACATGGACAGACGGACAGACGGACAGACGGACGGACGGACATACATAGCTAGATCGACTCAACTCGGCGAGCTAGGAAGATCCATATATACTTTCCTATGTGGGAAATCAATATTTCGTGGTGTTACATAATTTTTGGCCCAATCAAACTTATAATACCCCCAACACATAGTGTTGTAGGGTATAAAAATTCATCAAAATACGGAATGTCGGGAGGTACCGTTATATGGGAGCTATACCAAAACGTGGACCTATACATACAATGTTTCGCCGCGGGAACTAGGACCCATTATGGCATACAAATACCAATTTTCAGACAAATCCGTGAACAAATTTGGCAAAAACCATAAAAATGCCGAATATCGGGAGTTAGCGTCATATGGGGCCATACAACAACGTAGATTTATATACACAATGTTTCGCCACCGGAGCTAGAACCCATTATGACCCACAAATACCATTTTTCTATATCTATATCTATACCAAATCGTGGACCTATACATGCATTTTTTCGCCACACAAACTAGAACCCATTATGACCTACAGATACCAATTTTCAGACAAATCTGTGAAAAACATGTGGCAAAAAACCTAAAATATTGAATATTGGGAGGTACCGTTATATGGGGACCAAAACGTGGACCGATATATCTCATTTCCAAAAGCAACCATCCTAGACAAAATACAAATTGTTCTGTTAAATGTTGACGCTCTATGTGAAATAATGTGGGCTGTATCGTGATGTCAAGAGACAGACAGACGAACATCGTTAAATCGACTTAGAATTTCCGCCTTTCCTAGGCGGAGGATATAAAAAGTCAGAATGGAATCTGTTGTTAATTTCCCGTATTATGATCTTCAAGGATATCAAATTTTTGAATCTTTGTGGACGAGGTACCCGATGGAGTGGGCCGATATATCACATCTTCACAGCAGATATTGCGTTAGTAGAAATAATGGAATGTGTGAAATATGAAGAGCACCGGATGTTCATTTAGGATTTTATGATCGTTTTGGTTATTCAACACCTTTGCCATTTGTGGGGAAGTACCAGAAGAAATTGGCCGATCGCTACCATCTTTATAAAATATTTTGTGTTAATGGGAATATTGAGATGTACCACGTCTGAATGGAATCGAATAATAATTTCGCATTTTGTGAGCTTCATGGTTATTCAAAATTTAGACCCTTTGTTGGGAGGTACCCGAAGGAATGGACCGATAAATCCCATCTTCACAGTAGATCTTGCTTTAGAAGAAATAATGGGATGTGTGAAATATAAAGAGAGGATGTTTATTTCGGATTTTATTTTATGGTAAAAAAAATTGTCCGCGTCGATAAAAATATTGAGATGTTTCAAGTCGTAATGGAATCGGATGTTAATTTCGCATTTTTTGACCCTTTGTGGGGGTGGTACCAAAAGGAGTGGACGGATATATCCTATCTTCACAGCAGGCACAGGATTAATTAAAATATTGTAATGTGTGTAATTTGAATATAATCGGACTCTTTCATCACATTTTGTCAGAGTTAAAATTGTTCAAAATTTTCACCCATACTGTCCATTTTCGCACCTAACCTAGCGCTGATGCAATTATCAGGATTTGCAAAGTTGTAAAAATCGGATTATCCTCTCCTTTTCTGTGTAGTAAAACATTATTTTCGAAATTTTCTAATTTTTGTGTGTGAAGAGGATTGGGGCGATATTGCCCATCCCCGAACTCGATCTAAGTTTGATAATAATATTACGATGTATCAAGTGCGGACAAAATCGGATACTCCCTTCGGGAGTTGTTGTGTCAGCCAGACGGACGGACGGACATCGCTAGGTCTAATCCAAATGTCCTGAAACGGATTTGGTCCAAAGAGACATAGGGTCTTAAACCAAAGAGATTTATGGTCTAAAACCGATGAGGTACGCTTTGGCCGTATCAAATGATATATAGTTTCTGTAGCCATATGGTTGAGGGTATAATAATTACATAAGAATTGACTATTCCTGGGGGTCGAGAAACTCAATTTGTGGACAAGGACAATTTTTTTATAAGGCCCACTTGTTGCCAATTTTCAAGGGCGCCCATATCCCTCGAACACCAGCACTCAGCCGTAACATTTATTAATTCGTATAATTGTGTCATTTGTCAACTGCCGCAACAAAATGATCGACGCTTCAATATAAAAATTGATTAATTAAAACACCGATAGAGGGTAAATATTATGTCACTTAATTTGTACATGTGTTGGTTGTGTGTGTGTTTGGTCATGTGTATATGTGTGTGCGGGCATAGTGCAATTAACTTTGTTAAGATAATAAAGTATTGTTTAAAAATTTAAAAAAGTGCACGTATTTTTTTCTTTTTTAAATATAAACTATAATTGGTAGATAATTGCAAATGAAGCACAATATAGGTAAACATTCATGTAGGCTCAAAAACGACAAAAAATTAAAACTTTAAAAAGTCCGAAATTTTCAGTAAATAGTCGTGTGATAAGTCTTGATTGTTGAAAATATGCACTAAAAGGGTACGAAAAGTATGTTAAAATGTACCAAAAAGTTATACTTTGGATTGATCAAACTCAATGAGCTAAAATTCTGAAATTTGGAATGAGTGCCACTGATGCAGTGCAGGACAGTTGTCTCAAACTTTTTTGGTCCCTCACATCCGTAATACGAAATTCGAACTTTAAGGTTACGAAAAGTTTTAAAACGGTACCCTTTGTTATTATGTGAACGAATAATGGGAGTTATGTTTGGAAAGTAAGGTGCTTTTAGAAATGTGTACTAAGTGTGCGAACTGTACAAAGTGGTACTAAATTATTAACAGTTTGGTTTAGGTTGAATGGATGAAGTTGAAGTTTTGTTTTTGAGTCCTTGTTGGTGGTAGGTTTGTGTTAAAGTGGTTCTCCGAGTGGGATATTAGTTAAACCATTGGACCCACATCCAATTTTCCTCTTCAAAACGTCTCCACATGTAAACAGAAGAAACTAATAGTGACCTCAATATCATATTTTATAAATCTAGCTCATTCCGTTTATCCAATACAATTTTGAATACTTTTCTCACACTTTTTCTAAACCTATGAACCAATCCCGGCCCTCGTAAAAAAATTCAAGATTCAAACTTTGTTCGCCGTTTCGTATGGGTATGTAAGACTTGTAAAATGTATAACAAATCTCAATAGATTCGAAAATAGAAATTCCAATGAAACCATTTGAAGATACGCATTTCTTACATGTCTTTGAAAAAAGGGTCGCGTTGGCGTATGATGATTTAGTTTAAAACTTAAATAAATAATACGCATTAAGTCTGTTCATGCATTTTTGTGAAAAAACTACAGATCGTATTTTTTATGAATATAAGGCCAAGGTGTATAATGAGAAATGAAGTACCATAATTTTTACATTTTTATACCCTACACCACATAGTGGTAAGCGTATTATTGTCTTTGTGCATTTGTTTGTAACATGGAGAAGGAAGCGAGATAGACCCATAGTTACTTTTGAGGATCTCCATAGAATCACTTTCTGAGTTGATTTATGCATGTCAGTCCGTCCGTCCGTCTGTCCATGTATCCTTGTGAACAAAATGCAGGTCTCATTTATTATCCGATTAAGATGGAATTTTGCACAAATCATTGGTTTGGCCCAACGACGAACCCTATTGAAATTGGAGATAATCGGTAGAAATTTAGATATAGCTCCCATATATATCTTCGTCCAATTTGCCTTTTATTGTGCACCAAACGTGAAATATCAGCCCGAATAGTATGGAATTTTGCACATACAACCAAATTAGGCCTGAAAATAGGTATGCCAAATTTGAAATCGGTTCAGATATAGCTATAGCTCCCATATATATTGTTCATCCGATATGTTATTTTAGTCCTCCGCAGCCGTAATATGCGCTCTGTAACAACAATATTTGGGGAAATATATCAAATGCAGCTCAGAAATACCTTTGCTAAATTTTATCGAGATCAAATTTGGATATAGCTCCCATATATAACTTCGTCCGATTAACTTTTTATTGTGCACCAAACATCTAATATTTGCCCAAATGGGATGGAATTTGGCACATACGACCCAACTGAGTATGTGAAGCTAGTTGTGAAATTGGTGAATATCTGCTCTGATATAGCCATAGCTCCCATAAATATTGTTCATCCGATTTGTTGTATTTGTTACCCACAGCCGTAATATGCACTCCGTAACAACGATATTCAGGGAAATATATGAAATACAGCTCAGAAATATCTTTGCAAATTTTATCGAGATCGGTTCAGATTTGGATATAGTTCCCATACATGTCTTTATGTGGAGCTCTACTAAATTAGCAAAGTGGTGTAGGTTATCATAAATTCGGCCCCACCCGACTTTAGGACTTTCTTTGCTGGTTTTTTTAATTTTATTGAACGAAAGCATCAAATGTCGGAAATAGCATCAAATTTTAGAATAAATTTAGATTTGTTCGAATGGGTCACCTTTGGCTTTCAAAGGGCCAATGAAACCGTCACATGCTGCCCGAATATTGTTCTGCGGTATTTTGGAACATTCCCGGAGAAGCGCTTTCCTGAGGTGATCGACAATTTGGTATTTTTTAGTGCCAACATTGCCTTCTAAAATACTCCAGACACAATAGTCCAACGGATTGGTATCCGGAGATTTTTGTAGCCATTGTGCGCTGCAAATGGAGCGAGCAACCTCATTTTGTAACCATTCTTGGGTGGCGCGTGATGAGTGCGATGGTGGTGAGGCCAAAATGTTTGGGTGCCCAAGGCTTTAATACACCCTCCAGAATATTTTCGCTATAATATTCGGCATTTATTCTGATGCCACGGTCGATTAATTCGAGCGGAGAGCAACCATCGGTTGTTATGGCGGCCCACACTATCACCATGGCCCGCGCTTGAGTCCTGGTGGCCAACCAAAAGTGTAAACACGATCATTCTGGACAACGAATGTTTTCGCATCGGAGAAAATCAAATTCGGCAGTTCACCACTTTCGGCCAAGCGAAGCCACTCTTTAGCTCTTTTGAGTCTATTTTCTTTCTGTTACGCTGTAAGTTCTTGCACTTTTTGGAATTTCAATGGCTTTACCCCGAGCTCATTTTTCAATATTTGCCGAATGGAATATTGCGATATGTTCAGCTCTCAAGCCATTTTTCGGCTACTGCGATCGATCAAGTTGGTTCTTTAATTTTCGAACCATTTCTGCTGATGTTGCTGTTTTCTTCCGTCCACTTCCTTGATGTCGGGCTATGCTACCAGTATCACGATATCGAGCGATGGTACGAGACACAAAAGATTTATTTACATTTAAATGCTGGAGTGCTCTAACGATAGCCGCTTGCGGTTTTCCAGCTAAATATAAGGAAATCACACAATCACGCTTGAATTCCACCACGAATATTTTTTTTCTGGAAAATTCTCACCAAAATGTTTTTGTACGCTTGTAAACATTATAATGAAATGTCACTGGAATAATTTCAACAGCTGTCGGATGATTGACTTAGAAATGACAGCAGTCTGAAATTGGTTGCAGTTTTTTCATCTCATCCTGTATTTCCATATTTTTAAAAAGTTTCTGAATGTTATAAAATAATTATTCCGCCCTCAATTAAAGCTTTTTCCTTTTTTATTATATATTCTTTTCGAATCAAAATTTCACTTGATATTACCAACAATTATATTTATCACTTGAAGTTATTTCACTTTCACTTAAACATACTCGCTAACAAATCTTTCGTTCTTTCAGCAGTAAATTTTATTTCTTCCACACTTCATAGCTATAAACGGAAAATCCTTTTAACAAATTACTTAAATCACAAATGACTTATGAAGCAACGCCAAGAATAGCAACAGCAACAGCAACAGCAACCACCACATTAATGCCATGAAATATAATTTAGGATTATGAATTGTTGTTGGTCATCAACGGCGAAATTGGAAATGCAATAACCTACTAAAAGCAAAACGAAGAAAAAAAGAAGATCAAAATGTAATAAAATATAACAAATCTCATAAAGAACGGCATTAGAAGTGGTTAGTCAAAAAGTAATGAGGGCTACCAGAGAAGCTATATACTTTGGCTACTTCTGCTGCTGCTTCTCTTTCCATGGCTTAGTGTCAGTTAAGACTACTTAGCAGAATCACTTTATAGAAGAGTGAAAGTGAGTGAAATTATAAGGGGAAACAGTTGATTATGTAAGGGTAGAAGTTGGAAGATAAGAAGATTTAATTAAAATTAATATTACAAGAATTATGGGAAATAAGTAAATCGGAAGTTAAGGTATTTTTTGGCAGCTATATATAATAGATGAATTATTTGAAAATTATTTATTTAGTTGGCGTTTATTTATTGGGATATTCTATGTTTAACTATGAAAATAGTGAAGCTTAGTCCCATTCTTCATTTTAGATTAATTATTAAAACAATGTTTATTTAGTGAAAAAAATATTTACCTAGGGATTAGGCCTTATAACTCTATATAATGGATTTAAGAAAACTGAGGTGGAATTATATAGTACTGTAACAATATAATCAACAGATATGCCAATACCAAAGGAAAACGAAAAAAATACCAGGTTTGGGCAAATTTTGAATAGTTACCCATCTATTTACCAAAATAAAATTTACAAAATTCAAATAAAACCAGTAACGAAAAGGTTAAAAGTTGGGAGGGGACTACTACATAATACTCTGCACCACTCTGCGTATTTTTTAGAGCTTCCGTAACAAAACAATTAAACCAGCTTTAAGTTCGGCCATACACTCTACCATTTGGAGTGAATTTGGCAATTCTCAAAAACAATAAAATCCGTTAAAAATTCTGTAAAAGTCTTAAAAATGCGGAATGTAGTTATTATATTAAGGTCTATACGACGACGTGGACCTGCATAGACACATTTTATCATAAGCCATTACAATATTCAAATGCGAAACGAAATGAAAAAAATCAGTGAATAATGTAGCTAAACTCAAAAAAAATACCAAATATCGGGAGGTACCATTATATGGGGGCTATACCAAAACGTGGACCTGCACAGACAATTTTCTGTCTTAGGCTGTAACATCCATTGCAAAATTCAAATAACAAATTTTGTTTGATTGGGCCGGTGAATAATGTCACTAATATCATCGAAATACCGAATATCGGGAGGTACCGTTATATGGGGGCTTTACGAAGAGACGGACCTGCACATACAATTTTCTGTCTTAGGCTGTAACATCCATTGCAAAATTCAAATAACAAATTTTGAAACAATTCCGGTTAATAATCTCGCTAAAATCATCAATATACCGAATATCGGGAGGTACCGTTATATGGGGGCAATACCAAAACGTGGACCTAGATATCCAAGTCCTGCAGACATAACATACATTTGAGTAAAATTTTATCAATATACTTCAATTCGTTCGGTAGCTAGAGTTATTTCCACAGACGGACAGACGAGCGGTACCAGAAAGAGTGGACTGATATTGCCCATCTCTAAACTTGATCTAAGTTTGACAATAATATTACGATGTATCAAATTTGGAAAATCGTATACTCCCTTCTAGAGTTGTCGTGCGCACCAGCCAGCCAGACAGACTCAAATTGTCCTGAAACGGCGCGGTTTGGCCTTATCAAAAGATGCATACCTCCTCCAGCCATATGGCCGAGGGTGCCGGACCGAGTTTCACCAAATGTAGAAATTCACTCGAATATGAAAAAATCTTTTCAATTTGGACCGAATTTCTGAACTGTATCTGATATCTGGTACCAAATATTATTCTTTTGGAGTGCGTATTACGCAAGTGAGGGACTTAAACATCAAATCGGATGAATCTTATATATTGGAGCTATTGTTATATCTAAGTCGATTTCACCAAAATGAAGAATTTGTTTCGGATTCAGGTCATTTGGACTGATATTGGCCATTTGGTGCACAATCAAGCTGAAATCTGTTGAAGATATATATGAGAGCTATATCCAAATTTGAACCGATTCTCACTAATTACAGTAGGGTCCGTCCTTGGGCCAAGCAAATATTGTTTGGAAATTTTCATCTCAATCGGATAATAAATGAGACCTGCATTTTGTTTACAAAAATGCATGGACAGACGGACCCTTATGCACAAATCGACTCAGAAAGTGATTCTGAGAAGATCCTCAAAAATAACTATTGGTCTATCTCGGTTTCTCCTCCAAGTTACAAGCAAATACACAAAGACGTAATACCCTTACCACTATGTGGTGTAGGGTATAATAAAGAGAGACCTGAGTATCAACCAAATCAAAACTTCACTGCAAATACAGTGAAACACTGTGTCCAAGTCTGGGGGTTTGAAAATTTCTTTTGGGATTAAAAGTGTTTGCTGGTATATTTAGAACCCCGAAGAAAACATTCGCTATGCGTCGCATTTATTGTGCTTTGAGTTTTTCGCTTGTGATACTGAATTGGATTATTAAATTGCCTTATATATCCCTTTGCAGGTTGGGATGGATTTCAGTGAATCAGATCTGATGTGAATTTTTATAAAATTGTTCTTCCTTCTATGTCCTAGTCGGTCCTTGTTTCTTCATAAAATAAAATACATAAAAAATCAGCAGCAAATTTTGACTTTTTATATCCTACAACACTATGTGTTGGTGGCATTATAAGTTTGATTGGGCCAGAGATTATGTAACACGTCGAAATATTGGTTTCCCATATAGGAAAGAATATATGAAACTTCCTATCTCGCCGAGCTGAGTCGATATAGCTATGTATGTCCGTCCGTCCGTATGTCCATGTTAATTTGTAATCACTCTACAGGTCGCAATTATGGCCCGATCTTCACGAAATTTAAAATGGAGATGGAGCTAGGGCTAGAATAGAAGCCAATTTTTGGAGATTATCGCATAATATTTAGGGGTTGAAATGGACCACAAACTGAACAATTCCTGATTTTGCAGCCGTTTTAAAGGTCACAAAGAGAAACCAAAGGACACGAAGTCTCGCATGAAGTTAGAGTTTAGGACAACGGGTAGAATGGACCACTACTTTTGTGTGAAAAATACCAACATTACTTACAGGTGAAATTCAAAATACACAAAAGGCGAACTTCTGGTTTTTTTATGCCGATTTCATTGACGAATATGATCAAATATCGTGGACAAGCAAATCATATAAATAAGTCTTAATTTGTAGATACAGAGGGGCTTCTTGCTTTTGGAGAAGATCGCAAAATATATAGGGGTTCAAATGAACCAAAAACAGAAAAAATGTTCCTGATTACACAATTGAAACCAATCAACACGAAGTTTTGCATGAGAAGAGAGTTGAGGACAGGGAAGGAGTCTAGCATTTTGGATGACCATTGGATCATATTTAACTGTAAAATGGACCACAGCAACTAACAGCACGAAGGAGTGCGTAAATATTGGGCAAATGTCCCTGGTCAAAATGCTAAGGGTAATATATGGGCTGTGCTCTATGACAAAATTTCAAAAGCGAAATCTTCCAAAATCGATTTGAACATAAGGGGGCTTCTAACATATCGTAGTGTTGTAGGGTATCACGTGGTCGGCCCCGAACGACTATAGCCTTTGTTTACATGTTTTGGTAATAAATTTGAACGATTTGTAAGCGTTGTCCGTTTGAAAGACGATTCATGAATGGTAAAATAAGGAGGTAGAACAGCTTCGTAAAACTATAGATATACAGCTCTGAGGCTATGCCCGCTTCCTGTCAGAATTATTCAAAATTATATGCAACAAGTTGTTATCATTTAGTTCACATTTTTCCTCATTAGAACAGTGTTGTCTTTGTTTGTTCAGGATACCATAGTATTTTGTTGTTGCAAAATGGTCAGGCTTAATCCCTTTATTGTTGTTTTTATAAAAACAAACTTTGTTTATTAGTGAAGAACGATGGTAATGTTTACCAGGGGGTAAGGTAGGGACTACCTAGGTTTCGGAAAGAGCCACCAATCCTCATCAGTTCCCTTGTTTATACCCTACACCACAAGGTGGTCAGGGTATTATGTCTTTGTGCATTTGTTTGTAGCAGGGAAAAGGAAACGAGATAGATCCATAGTTCCTATTGATGATCTGTTTAGAATCACTTTCTGAGTTGATTTATGCATGTCAGTCCGTCTGTCCGTCCGTCCGTCTGTCCATGTATTCTTGTGAACAAAATGCAGGTCGCATTTATTATCCGATTGAGATGAAATTTTCCAAACAACATTTGTTTGGCTCAAGGACTAACCCTATTGAAATAATCGGTAAAAAATTAGATATAGCTCCCATATATATCTTCGTCCGATTTGCCTTGTATTGTGCACCAAACGTGTAATATCAGCCCGAATAGTATGGAATTTTGCACATACAACGAAATTAGGCGTGAAAATAAGTATGTAAAATTTGATCGAAATCGGTTCAGATATAGCTATAGCTCCCGTATATATTGTTCATCCCATTTGTTATTTTTGTCCTCCGCAGCCGTAATATGCACTCTGTAACAACAATATTTGGGCAAATATATCAAATGCAGCTCAGGAATACCTTTGCTAATTTTATCGAGATCGGTTCAGATTTGGATGTAGCTCTCATATATAACTTCTAATATTCGTCTAATATTTGCCCAAATGGGATGGAATTTGGCACATGCGACCGAATTAAGTCTAGAAGGTACCATGCCAAATTTGGTGAAGATCGGTTGAGATATAGCTATAGCTCCCATATATATTGTTCATCCGATTTGTAGTATTTGTTACCCACAGCCGTAATATGCGCTCCGTAACAACGATATTCAGGGAAATATATTTTACAGCTCAGAAATATCTTTGCCAAATTTTATCGAGATCGGTTCAGATTTGGATATAGCTCCCATATATATCTTTATCTGATATCAAATTAATTTTGCACCAAATGGGCAATATAAGTCCGAATTTAGAAGATACAAATGCTTCGGCTGTTTAGTCCTTTGAATTTTAAATTATAATCATAGGGTGTTTAATTGAATTCTCCCATAAAAACTTTTAATTGTTATGTGGAGCTCAACTAAATTAGCAAAGTGGTGTAGGGTATCATAAAATCGGCCCCGCCCGAATTTAGGAATTTCTTTACTGGTTTTTGTTTGGGATATTCTCCCCAGAAATTATTTTAAAAATAACTTCTATGACATTTTTAAAATGTTTTAAATAAAGCGAAAGATGAATGAAGTGCCTGGATTTTATTTAATAAATATGATCCAGAGTGTCCAATCTTTCAATTCCATGACTAACCTGATTAACATCTTTAAAGCGCGCCCATAATCTACGTTTCTTCCAATCATTGATTATGAAAATATTCCGTTTTTTTATAGGCAGATGTCGGGCACAAATTAAAAAAAATGTAATCAGCTGGTAGCTCTACCTTACCTTTTTATTGTACAATGGATTCGGGGTTCAATACACACGAAACGTGCATTACCTGTTTAAACAATGTATTATCAAACAGATAATGGCTAAAAATCACATCCCACAATTATAGAAATCCTTGAAAGAGTATTGCTATGTAAGGTTAATGTTTTCTCATCCTTTCCCCGAAATGTGTGTCAAACTTTTTCCTAACAATGACCAATGTACGGCAACTTCAGAACCTAACTGTACCTACCGATTTCTTACATATAGAAGGTTTTAGTCACATTTTTCAAGAAAATTGAGATCAGGGTCATTAATTACAAAAACCTCTGTGTATTTTTTTCATCACTTTTAAATGTATAACCAGTTCTTCTTTAACCAAAAACTATATATCTTACTTCGATCGGCATTGGATTGTAATCCTTCAGGGAATTCACCAATTAAATCCTATCATAATATTTGTCTTAAACACATGACAATTAAATGAAACTCATTTTACAACAATCGCTTCGCAATGTATGCCAACTAAAAGTTCCCACAACTTTCATTTTTTCCTACCTTAAAATACTTTTAGTTTTCACTTTTTCTCTTCAGCCTTTTTCCCTCTTTCTCTCTCTCTCTCTCTCTCCCTACCTCTCCGTTAAAAGTAAAATCAGTAATTAACGTGAGCATGCATAACTTTAATAAGCATTCTTTGTGAAAATCTCGTAGTTGCTGCATTATCACCGGAAAATTCAAAACGGCAATGGAAACTTAAGCGAGAAAAGTTTCAAATAGTTTCCGTCATGTTGTGACGTCATTTTTCGTTTCGGGGTTGTTCCGTTCGATGTGAGAGCAATCATTGTGCCACTGCAACTCAAATGTGTGTGCACCATTATGTTGCAAGGTAAATGCGATGCGGTGCCATACAAAACTGGGAAATGGTTGCACTTCTTTTCGTTGTAAACTTTAACAACTTTTCAAGTTTTCTCGATGGCAGAGTAACTGCAAAGTGAATCGATAAACCAGGGGAGAGCATTTACAATGGAATGAAGGGCATATTCAGTTCGTTATTAAGTTTGTGTAAAAATATTGAAATGTAGTAAAATGGGTATTTTGGCACAAAGGAATGTTAGATTAGGGAATTTTTGACAAGACGGTGCTTGACTTGATAAAAAAAAAAACAAAAAAAACAAATAAATAAATTATAAACATACGATTTTCGCCTCAAGAAGGCAAAACTCAAAACTTAAAAAAAAAAACAAGTTATAAAGTATCAGTCGGATTTGCCGACATATGTATACCCTTAGTCCAAGTGCAATTATTAAAATATTTTTGGACTTCGATTATGACTATTCAAATTGTTGACCCTCTATAGAGTAGTATCCGAACTAATATGTTATATATGTAATAAATAAATTAATATAAATATGATTAAATAGCTACTACTTTCTTCACTTTATATGACATATGTGATTTTTAGAAAATCATAAAATGTGTGTGAGGTACATAGTCGACCAAAGTATTAAATTTCATATCTCACCTAATACAGATAAAAATATCGATATGAGAAAAATTACAAGAAAATCAAACATTTATATTCAATTTTATGCGAAATCATAAATTCCATATTCATCTCGAGTTTCTGGTTGAGAGAAATATTTACATATAACAAGTTGTAAAGAATCGCTTACTTGTTTCGTAAGTTATGACAGATATTAGCATTGAAAATTGTGACCCTTTGTGGGTGAGGTACCAGAAGAGGTTGGCAGATGTATGAAATTTAAAGAGAGTTGGATGCTTAATTCCCTATCTCTGAGCATTTTGTTTATCAAAGTCTTGAGCCCTATGTGGGCAGGAAGCCAAAAAAAATGGTCCGATCTCTACCAACTTTATAACAAATCTTGTGCTGATGGAAATATTGAGATGCACCAAATCTTGAATGGAATCGGATGTTAATTTTTCTTTTTATGAGCTTCATGGATATTCAAAATTTTGCGCCTTTGTTGGGGAGGTACCAAAAGCAGTGGACCGATATATCCCATCTTCACAACAGATCATTTGTTAGTGGAAATAATGGGATGAGTGGAATATAAAGAAAACCTGATGCTTATTTTGGATTTTATAAACGTTTTGACCCTTTGTGGGGGATGTACCATAGGTAATGATCCGATCTCTACCGTTTTTATATGTGCAAAGACTATATATATATATATATATTTTCTCCGAACTCGATCTAAGTTTGACAAAAAATGTTACGATGCACCAAGTTTGGACCAAATTTCATTAAGCCCACATTATTCGGTATTTTGATGATATTGCGGAAATTTTTACCGGAATTGTTTAAAATTGCATATTTAAAGTTCGTAATGGGCACTACAGTCTTTGAATAAAATTGCTTATGCAGGACCACGTCGTCCTAAAGCCTTTATAAACGGATTTTCTTTGGGTTGTATTTTCGAAGGCTTTTTTTTTGGAAAATTTTCATGTTCCTTCAAAATGGTGGAGGTTATTAAAAGTTTAATCAAAACTTGATATATTGTACTAAATTTTCAGACTCTCTATGGTTTTTATGTTATTCAAGTTTTTCCTTTTTCAAAACGAATAATAGGAAAATGTTTCTTTTTACACTAAAAACCAACAGTGACCTCAATATCAAATTTTAGAATTTCAGCCCCATCCCTTCACTCAATACCAAATTAAGTAATATTTAGTACCAAACTAAAAAACATCTCTCCATACTAGACACCAACAATGATCCAAAATTAATACTATTTTGTACTCTTCGAAAAATTATAGTAAATATTTCCAAGCCACTACAAAATCTCGACCTCAAATGCCAACAGTTATGTAAATATCAAATTTCAGAATTTCATCTCTGTCTCTATCCCTTCAATCAATACCAAATATAGTACCATTAAGTACTACTCGTAAAATTTCCGAAACCACCTTCATATCTCAATCTCAGATACCAATAGTGAAATTTATATCAAATGTTGGGATTCCAGGCCTTTTCATACAATTATCGCACACATTTCGTAAACTTCGTCCAAATCTCAACTCCATATACCAATAGAGACCTTAATATCAAAATTGAGGATTATAGCCCTATCCTTTCACTCAATACTAAATACATATTGTACCAATTAGTACTTTTCGTACAAATATAGAACACATTTCCAAACTGCCGCAAATCTCAGTTCCAGATACCAACAAAGACCTCAATATCAAACTTGAGGATTACAGCCTTATCCCTTTACCCAATAACCAATTTAGTACCACTTAGTACTATTGGAACAATTATAGTACACATCCGAAACCACCTTAATATCTCAATCCCAGGAACCAACGAAGATCTCAGTATCAAATTTTGAGATTCCAGCTCTATCACTTCACTACAATTAAAGTACATATTTCCAATACAACCTCCAGATCATAACCACAGACACCGAGAGTGACATCTATACCGAATTCCAGGATTTAAGATTTATTCCTTCACTCGATACCATTCAGTACTTTTAATTCAATGATAGTACACCTTTCCGAAACCACCTCCCTATCTCAATCACAAATACCAAGGGGGATCTCAATATCAAATTCTAAACTCCAACGGCTACATGTTTACCCAATACCTAATTGTATCAAATATAGGGATTCCAGCTCTATTCCTCCACCCGATACCCAATTTAGTACAATTTAGTATATTTCAAACAATTGCAGTACACATTTCCACCTCCATATCTTAACCACAGACACCAACAGAGACCCTAATTCCAAATTTTAAGTTTTTAACCTATCTCTTCAACTAATAACCAATTTGGTACCATTTAGTACTTTTCGTACAACTACAGCACACATTTCCGAAACCACCTTAATATGTCCCGGTTACGCATAAACAGCCATCCTAGTTCCAAATTTTCTAGTATTGTTCAGCCAATAAAATATTGTACGAAATATAGTACTATTTAGTACTCTTCGTGAACTTGTAGTACACATTTGTTAAACCGTTTCCTAATCACAAGCCTACAACCAACAAGATCCCCAATACAAATTTTCAAAATTCCAGCTTCATCCGTTCACCGTAATCCAAACTGTTTCAAATTAAGTACCATTTAGTACAGTTCGTACACATTTCCAATATCACCTTCTTATATCAAACTTACTTTCAAACTTTGGCTCCGTTCACATAATACAGAATGGTAGATGTTTTGAAAGTTTAGTTCTATTTTAGAAGTTTTCGTAATCTTAAAATTCCAATTTCTAAAGACTCTATGATACATCTATTCTGCACTTCACTCACAACTGACCTTCCATATTTCAGAATTTAAAATCATTCTGTTGGCCGACTACAAAGTAGTCGATTTTTTAGAACATTTTAGTACTTTTCGACTTCTAGTTCAAATTTCCAAAAACCCTGCCTTATCACACTCCTGCTCACCAAATACGAAATTTAAGTTTTCAAGCGATTTAATCTTCAAGCGAATATCAAATTGTAACAAATATAGTTCTATTTAGTACACTTCGTGCACTTGTAGTACACATTTCCAAAAGCAGTTTCTTATCACAAACCTACCACAAACAGGTACAATATTTCAAAATTCGCTAGTTGTTCCTAAATCAAAATGTTCGAAATTTAGTACCATTTAGTACAGTTCGCACACTTAGTACACATTTCCAAAACCACCTTCATATATCAAACTTACTTTCTTGATTATCAAATCAAATCCAAATGGTACCATTTTATTAGTTTAGAACCACTTTAAAACGTTTCCAAAAACTTATGGTACATCTATCGTTTTAAATTCTAGAATTCTAGCCGTCAGTATTCATTCAGTTTACCCACTACAAAGCATTCAATTTTTGGAATATTTTTGTACTTTTCGTACCCTTTTTGTACAAATTTCACAAAACCCGCCTTATCAAAGGTCTATGCCCCAAAAATGGGTTTTCTTTTCCTTCGTAATCAAGGGTATCAAAAGTTCGGTTTGACTGAACTCAACGACGTTTTTTATTTATTTTAGCTCGATTTGTGTTCATGCTGCTGCTACCTCAGTTGGTGGAAGTGAAAATTGATTTAAAAACTGCGTGTGCGAATGATCGCTAAAACGTTTTACCCAATTTTAATTAAACTTTCTTTGGCAATGAATCGATTTTGTTTATTTGATAATTGCTATTTTGTACCTGCTAATGCGTTGGATATAGTTTGCCTTGCAAATAATTCATTGCAATCGAACATGTAATTGCAACATGTAAAGTTGTTACTTTCAGTTTTTAGTAGCTTATTATGCAATATATATCATATTCGAGCATATATGATATTGAATATTTACTTTTGTTTGTTCTTTTCCTGTACTAACTTTAAAATATTTTTTAATATTTTCCCCATCAAAAACTTTGGTTTTTAATACATTTCAAATACCATTACCACAGCCAACTTTGCCAATATTAATTACCAAAGTTTGTCAATGTTCGATTTTATTTAGTTCGTATTTTCAAATAGAAGCTTTCATCAGTTCCACCCCGAATAACAGTCAACTGCAATATAATTTCAAATTCCAATAAGTGTTTTTGGTTGACAGGAAATTTTCTACTTTTCGTCATTGTCTTAACGTCAAAAAGTCCATTTAAAAGTTTTCCTCCCCCCTCTCATGGAATTGTTTAAAGTTTGATCCTCTCAACCATACAACACAACCGCACCACCTTTGAATCAGTCATTCCGGTTTAGTGACATTCAATTCCATGGTAAATTGTTATTGTCACTTTTGAGTTATTTGTGATTCGAAACACTAATCGTAACGAACGTGGTTTTTTAGGTTGGTGGCTAAAACATTTGCACCTTCATGGCCAATAGAAAATGGATTGTGGGTGTTTCGGAGATGTATACTTTTGTACCCTCTAAAAATATCTGTTAGGAATTTGTAATGCAGTTTTAGTGTAAACAAGTTAAAAAACAGTAAGTTCGGCTGGGTCGTACCTAGAATACTCGCCATTTGGAACGAATTGAGAAATTAAAAAAAAATAAGTAAATAGATAAACCAGTAACGAAAAGTCAAAAGACGGACTATATGATACCCTACACCACTATGCATGTTTAGTAGAGCTCCCGTAACAAAAGAACTTATTTCAAGTAGATCATAACACCTATCAACGTTTGGCTTTAGAGCAGTTATAGCTTGCTATAGAGTGCATGATATCACTTGGAGAAGGATTATATTAAAAAACATATATCGGAGCCAAGCTCTACCTAATGAAAACGTACGTCCCGAAATTCACTCCATTTGGGCAGATATTAGCCTCTTTTTTGCACAATAATCCTGAAATCGGATTAAGGATATAAATAGGAGCTATATCCAAATCTTAGCCGTTTTGGATAAAATTTGTGAGGGACTTAAACACCATGTCGGACGAAACATATACATGGGAGCTATAGCTATACCTGAACCAATTTTCATCAAATTTGACGTATTTGCTTCTAGACTGAGTTCAGTCGGATGTACCAAAATTCAGGACCTTTGGACTGATATTGGTCATTTGGTGCACAATTAATACGAAGTCGGTTGAATATGTATATGGGAGCTATATCAAAATTTGAACCGATTCTCACCAATTTCAATAAGGTTCGTTCTAGGGCCAAAAAATATTGTTTGGACAATTTGATCTCAATCGGATAATAAATGCGACCTGCATTTTGTTCTACGCAGATCCTCAAAAGCAACTATGGGTCTGTCTCGCTTCCTTCTCCATGTTACAAACAAATGCACAAAAACATACACTACGTTGTATAGGGTATAAAAAGTCAAAAATTGAGGACGAATCCTAATGAAATTCGTAGGAATCGGTTCGGATTCGGATGTAGCTCCCACATGGATAATATGTTATAATCTATCTCTATATATAAAAGAGTAGTAAACTAACTGACTCACTACAGGACAATTTTTGCAAGGGACTAAAATTACTAAATTTCTTATTACCCTTTGATTTTTGTGAACGGATACAGCTAAAATCTTTACATCTGATATACAATATACGTTTGGGAAGTAGTATTGATATAAGTACATCTTTTTATACCCTACACCACAAGGTGGTCAGGGTATTATGTCTTTGTGCATTTGTTTGTAACAGGCAAAAGGAAACGAGATAGACCAATAGTTCTTTTTGATGATCTGCATAGAATCACTTTCTGAGTTGATTTATGCATGTCAGTCAGTCTGTCCGCCCGTCCGTCCGTCCGTCTGTCCATGTATTCTTGTGAACAAAATGCAGGTCGCATTTATTATCCGATTGAGATGAAATTTTTCAAACAACATTTGTTTGGCCCAAGGACGAACCCTATTGAAATTGGAGATAATCGGTAAAAAAATTAGATATAGCTCCCATATATATCTTCGTCTGATTTGCCTTTTATTGTGCACCAAACGTGTAATATCAGCCCGAATAGTATGGAATTTTGCACATACAACCAAATTAGGCCTGAAAATAAGTATGCCAAATTTTATCGAAATCGGTTCAGATATAGCTATAGCTCCCATATATATTGTTTATCTGATATGTTATTTTTGTCCTCCGCAGCCGTAATATGCACTCTGTAACAACAATATCTGGGGAAACATATCAAATGCAGCTCAGAAATACCTTTGCTAAATTTTATCGAGATCGGTTGAGATTTGGATATAGCTCCCATATATAACTTCGTCCGATTTACCATTTATTGTACACCAAAGGTCTAATATTTGTCCAAATGGGATGGAATTTGGCACATACAACCGAATTGAGTCTAGAAGTTAATATGCCAAATTTGGTGAAGATCGGTTCAGATATAGTTATAGCTCCCATATATATTGTTCATCCGATTTATTGTATTTGTTACCCACAGCCGTAATATGCACTCCGTAACAACGATATTCAGGGAAATACATGAAATACAGCTCAAAAATATCTTTGCCAAACTTTATCGAGATCGGTTCAGATTTGGATATAGTTCCCATATATATTTTTATCCGATTTCAAATTAATTTCGCACCAAATGGGCAATACAAGTCCGAATTTGAATTTTAAATTATAATTATAATCATAGCGTGTATGATTGAATTCTCCCATAAAAACTTTTAATTATTAAGTGGAGCTCAACTAAATTAGCAAAGTGGTGTAGGGTATCATAAAATCGGCCCCGCCCGACCTTAGGACTTTCTTTACTGGTTGGTATTGAATACGCAATAAAAAGTACTAAATGGTACTGAATTTTCGTATTTGAAGAAAACATTGAATTAGAAGCCAAAATATTTCCCATTAGGATCACCTTTTGTGTGGTTGATGCATTACGGGGTATTTGGAAATACGTACTAAAAAGTACGAAAACCACTAACTAGTACTTTGATATTTGGGAAACGAATAGGTTTAGAAATCTGGAACGTGAGCTTTAATTTTGTTTGAAATTTGGAGGTGGTTTTGGAAATTCATACTAAAAAGTACTAAATGGTACAAAAATTGGTATTTGAGGAAAGTATTAAATTGGAATTATGTGAACGGATAGTGGTAAAATCTTGAAAATTGGTATGAGAACTGTACTAAATTTGCTACAATTCCGCTTTGGGTGAACGGAAGAAGCTGGTAATTTGAAATGTCGGCATTGAGGTCACTGCTATTGGTAGGGTTAAGATAAAGAGTTGGAGCTGGAAATGTGTTCAATAAGTGTAGGAAAAGTACTGTATAGTACCATATTTCGTACAATTTGATATTGGGTGAACAGATAGTGCTTATAATCTGAAACTTGTTATTAGGATGGCTGTTCAGTGGATGATTTCGGAAATGTGTACAATAATTGTATGAAAGCACTTAATAGTACTATATTTGGTATTGGATGAAGCGATAGAGATAAAATTAAACATTTATATTATGATAAAATCGGGTTTCCTTAATTTAGATTTGCCTTGTGTCATGTGCCAAACCCTACAAAATATCATCACTTACACAAAAAATGTGCGATCCTCTCGGTCAAAATATCCATTGGGTTCTCAAAATATCCATTTTTGGGTGTAATTGAAATTTGGTATTTGGGTCGCTGTTCATGTGTTGCCGGAACATATGGATGTGTTTTCAGGAGTGTGTTCTATGATTGTATGAACAGTACTTAATAGTACTATATTTGGTATTGGGTGAAGGGATAAAGATAAAATTCTGAACTGTGGCTATATGAGGTTGAGATATAGAGATTGTTTTGAAATTACGTACCATATTTGTATGAAAATACTAAATGGTACTAACGGTACTAAATTAGGTATTGGATGAAGGGATACGGCTGGAAATCTCAAATTTGGCGTGGATGTCACTTTTGGTGACTGTGGTTGAGAAAAGGAGATTGTTTTGAAAATGTGGACTAAATTGGTCGTAAAGTGCTAAATTCTATTAAATTTGGTATTAGGTGAAAGGATAGGGCTGGAATCCTCAAATTTGACATGAATGTCACTGTTGATGTCTGTGGTTGAGAGTAGGACCTGGTTTTGGATATGCGTACTATAATTGTACTAAATAATACTGGATTTTGTAATGGGGGAAATTATAGAGCTGAAATTCTGAAATTTGATATTAGGGTCAGTATTGGAATCCGAGGTTGAGATATGGAGATTATTTTAAAAATTATTATAATTTAATTGTACGAGAATAACTAATTGCTACTAAATTTGGTATTGGGTGAAGGTATAGGGCTGGGAACCACAATTTTGATATTAAGCTCTCTATTGGTATCTGGAATTGAGATATGATAGTGGTATTTGGAAATGTGTGCTAGAGTTTTACGAAAAATGATTCTAAATTTGGTATAGGGTGAAGGGATAGGGCTGGAAACTACAAATTTCATTATGAGGTCTCTGTTGGTATCTGGAATTGAGATATGGAAGTGGTTTTTGGAAATGTGTACGAGAGTTGTACGAAAATTACTAAATGCCACTAAGATATGGTATTGGCTGAAGGGATAGAGCTTAAATTCTGAGATTTTATATGGATATCTTTGTTGATGTCTGTGGTTGAGAGAAGCAGCTGGTTTTGGATATGCATACTATAATTGTACTAAATGGTACTAGATTTTGTAAAAGCAGAAATTAAAGAGCCGAAATTCTAAAAACAGATTTTGGGTGAAGGGATAGGGCTGGAATTCTCAATTTTTACAAGGATATCCCTGTGTCTGTGGTTGAGAGAAGGAGCTGGTTTTGAATATATCTACCTACTAAATGGTACTAGATTTTGTGATGGGGAAATTAAAGAGCCGAATTTCTGAAATTAGATATTAAGGTCACTGTTGGTATCCGAGGATGAGATATGGAGATTGCTTTAAAAATTACTAATTTAACTGTACGAAAAGATCTAATTGCTAGGAGTTTGGTATTGGGTGAAGGAATAGAGCTGAAATTCCGACATTTTACATTGAGATCTCCGAGGTCACATTGACGTACTAGATTTTGTAATGGGGGCAATTAAAGAGGTGAAATTTTATTTTAAGATCACTGTTGGTATCTGAGGTTAAGACATCGATATTGGTTTAAAAATGCGTACTGAAATTATTCGAAGAGTACTAAATGCTACAAATTTTCCATATGGTTCCACCTTTAGTACAGGGCTTATTTAAACATTTTAGTTATTGTTAGGGTCATGTGGCCATATGTTTTGACTGAAAATTAGTATTTTGGTTTCTTCGTGAACAGAAACCCCTCCGAAAGAAGTCCCTATTTAAGAGAACTGTACTTCTGCTATTATTCGTGTCCAAGCTTCGTGTCCTTCATCCAAAAAAAAAAATATATATTAATTTAGAAGTCAATTATAGTGCAGATCACCCGATTTGTTGAATTGTCTTCGGGACATGTATTAAAGATTTGTAGATTATTAGGAAATAATATAATTGAGATGATTAATTGACATTAGAGGATAAATCCAGGACCAACATTCTACAACAGTTTTCAAATTACAATTAGTTGTAAGTCGGATTAATATTAGCCTTATAAAACACACCTCATATCTTACCTTGTTTAATTCCTCCTTATTGCATTCTACTTTGTTTCAAGTAATTTGCGAAGGGCCGTAAACTCAACCTCTTTCTCTCGCTCATTCACAAAAAAAACAATCGCCTTGCCTCCATCCCTCCTTTCAATCCCCCTTTCGCAAACTATACCTAATATCAAAACTATCAAATCAACATGCCTTGTTTTAGCCGATTGTTTGTTTGCCTTGCTAACTGTTCTCAACATTTCGCCCCCCTTCCCTGGTTTGTGGCCTGCTGGCTTTTTCCATGGTCCAGAGATTTTCGTTGTGGCAAAATAGGTGAAGTGACAATAATGTTTTGAGTGCTGTTTACAAAGTTCTCCTCTTGTGAGGCCATAAATTTCCGTTTGGTTTTGTATGGCACGGAGGGTTCAAAATGGGATCCATAGTTGTTGTTGTTGGTGTTTGTTTCTGTCGAAGCGTATAGACAGACCCCAGTAATAGAGGAGTGACCACATATTGCACTAAAAACAGGGCATCTGCAGCGGCGGCAATAGCCAGTAGCATTTCATTTTGGATTAAACATAAAGTTTTGTAAATATTTCTTAGCAGATTCTTCTTCTTCTCCCTCCTCTCCACATAAGTATGTGAGTGTGTTTGTTCGTTTTGTCATAGTCGTTGGCCATTACAGTTGACCCCAATCGGTTCAATCGCATGTAAAATGTGTGAAATTTATTGTTTCGAAAGATTGCTGCTTTCGAAGGAAATGGAAGCAAAATCAGGAAGGAGACTTTATTATTTTTATATGGCAACAGGATCTGTGTATTGTTCTACAACATATTGTATGGTATTGTATTGAGTTTTGTGTTATGGACTTTTGCCATTGTGTTATCCTGGCGTAAGTGAATTGATGACCTCTTCCGCATGGCAAATCAGGAGGATTTGAGAAATAAATTATTTGGTATACATTGTAGAGTGAATATATGTTTTATTGGCTTGCTTGGTGATTAGATGAATTTTCCATGAAATTTTATAATTATTATTAAATATAAATTAAAAAATAATTAAGTTTGACAATAAAATTGAGACCACATATGGGGCCAACTTATAAAAATTAATTTAATTTAATTTCTATAAAAAGTAAAGTAAAAGTTGGATGCTTACTTCGCTTTCATTGAGCGTTTTGTTTTTCAAAATCTTGAACCCTATGTGGGGCAGGTAGCAAAATAAACTGCCCGATCTCTACCATCATTGTAACTGATCTTGTGTTGATGGAAATATTGAGATGTACGAAGTCTGGAATTAAATCGGATGTTGATTTCAATTTCCATGAGTTTCATGGATATTCGAAATTTTGAGCCACTGTGGGGGAGGTACCAGAAGGAGTGGACCGATGTACTCCATCTCAACACCAGACCTTGGGCTACTAAAATTATTGGGATGTGTGAAATTTGAAAACAATCGGATTCTTTCATCACATTTTATAAGAGTTGTAATTATTCAAAATTTTGACCTCTTGTGGGAGAAGTACTTGATAGAGTGGACCGATATTGTTTAATTCCGCACCAGACCTAGCACTGACGCAAATATAAGTATTTGCAAAGTTGGAGCAAAATCCGATTATTGTTTCTCTTTCTGAGCAGAAAAAATATATTTTTTTTATAAATTTCGACCATTTGAGGGGGAGGTACCACAAGGAGTGAACTGATATATTACATCTTAACACCAGACCTTGATATAATTATTGGGACGTGTAAAATTTGAAGACAATCGGACTCTTACATCACTTTTATAAAATATTCTCCATTTTCACATCTGACCTATCACTTACGCAAATATTAGGATTTGAAAAGTTGGGAAAAAATCGGTTTATCCTTTCTCTTTCTGTGCAAAAAATATATTTTTTGAAAATTTCGACATATTGTGGGGGAGGTATCAAAAGGAGGTGACCGATATTGCCCATCTCCGAACTCGATCTAAGTTTTACAAAAATGTTACGATGTACCAAATTTGGGCCAAATCGGGTACTGCCTTCAAGAGTTATCGTGCGCACCAGCCAGACAGACGGACGGACGGACATCGCTAGATTGACTCCAAATGTTCTGAAACGAATTTTTCCAAAGGGACCTAGGATCAAAAACCATTATTTCGACTAGGCATGTTTTGACCGTATCAAATGATTTATACCCTCTCTAGCCATATGGCTGAGGGTATAACAAGTAAGCAAAGGCTATAGTTAGAAGTTCGCCATATTTTGGATTTCGGCTGCAAATTATTTACAGCGTTTCGGTAGAATGGAAATGTTCGTATTTTTTTCACGCAAAAGTTGTGGTGTATTCCACCCGCTGTCCTAAACTCAAATTTTATTCCAGATATTGGGTCCTTTCGTTTCTATTTGTGACCTTTATAACGCCTGCAAAATCAGGAACATTTTTAGTTGTTGGTCCATTTCAACTCCTAAGTTTATTGCCCTTCTGAGCCTAACCCTACCCCTACGTAAATTTTCCTGAGGATCGGACGATAATTGTAATCTGTATATAATAACCCAAACCTGTGTTGTAAGGGGAAAATGTACAGTACAATACTATAAGTCACATTGAAAAAATCGCTATAAAAAATATGAAAAAAAAAAAATAAAAAAAATCTATATTAACATAATTAATGGCATCTTTTTACGCGTTTTTTAGATTTTAATCTTTTATGCCAAGAAGGCATTCCGAATTGACAAAATTTGTCAAAATAGGTCCAACCATTCTTGAGATATAGGCATTCTAGCTAACTTCCCTTTCCTTTGTACGGCTGAGATGAAAAAACTGCAACCAATTTAAGACTGCATTCATTTCTAGGCCACTCGTTCTGCAGCTGTTAAAATTATTCCAGTGACAGCTCATTATATTGTTTACCAGCGTACAAAAGCATTTTGGTTGGGAATTTTCCAAATAAAAAAGTTATTCGTTATGGAATTCTAGCGTGATAGTGTGATTTCCTTATATTTGGCTGGAAAACCACAAGTGGCTATCGTTAGAGCACTCCAGCATTTAAATGTGAATAAATATTTTGTGTCTCGTACCATCGCTCGTTACCGTGACACTGGTAGCGTAGCCCGACGTCAAGGAAGTGAAACCCTCGTCGCAGTGCCCGAAAAATGCCTCGTGAGCTGAACATATCGCAATATTCCATACGATGAAGTAAAGCCAGTGAAATTCCGAAAAGTGCAAGAACTTGCACCGCAACAGAAAGAAAATAGACTAAAAAGAGCTAAAGAGTTGCTTCGCTTGGCCGATGGTGGTGAACTGCCGAATTTGGTTTTCTCCGATGAGAAAACATTCGTTGCCAGCAGTTTGTAAATAAACAAAATGATCGTGTTTACTTGCCAAAGAGGTCAGCTGAAAATGTGCACCTTAGGTTGGCCAACAGAATTCAAGCGTAACAGCCGATGGTCGCTCTCCGCTCGTATTAATCGACCGTGGCATCAAAATAAATGCCGAATATTATCGCGAAAATATTCCGGAGGGTGTATTAAAGCATTGGGCACGCAAACATTTTGGCCGCAGATCTTGGACATTCCAACAGGACTCAGCACCATCCCACTCAGCACCCGCCACCCAAGAATGGTAACAAAATGAGGTTCCTCGCTTCATTTCCAGCGCACAATGGCCACCAAAATCTCCGGATACATATCCGTTGGACCATTGTGTCTGGAGTATTTTGGAAGGCAAAGTTGGCACTAAAAAATACCAAGGTGTCGATCACATCAAGCAAGCACTTCGCCGGGAAAAGGGCAAAATACCGCAGAGCAACATTCGGGCAACGTGTGATTGTTTCATTGGCCTTTTGAAGGCCATAATTCGTGCCAAAAGTGGCCAATTCGAACAAGTCTAAACTTATTCCAAAATTTGATGCTATTTCCGACATATTTTGCTTTCATTCAATAAATTTTAAAAGAAAATTTAAAAAATATGGGGTTTGACTTTGTTGCAGTTTTTCTATCTCACCCTGTATATTCTAGGACCGATAGTAGAATTTTATGGCAGATAATTTTGTAGAATATTTTGATTTGCTTTGATCCCGTTTAAAGCGCGTTTTTAACCATATTTGAAAAATGAACCAAAAAACAAATTTAGTGATACGCTTGAGGGTTAAAATTTCCTCAAGGGTTAAAATTTCCAATTATTCATCGTATTTTAATCTGCCATATTGCCGGAGACACTATATATCTAAAATGAAGGGATTTTGAGGAATCTTAATCCGAAAATGTCCAAAAGTATGGAAGGGGGGATATTTGTCCCCTCTATTTGATGTAAATTTTCAAAACGCCGATACACCTGTCTTATATTTATACCCTACACCACATAGTGGTAAGGGTATTATGTCTTTGTGCATTTGTTTGTAACATGGAGAAGGAAACGAGATAGACCCATAGTTACTTTTGATGATCTGCATAGAATCACTATCTGAGTTTATTTATGCATGTCAGTCCGTCTGTCCATGTATTCTTGTGAACAAAATGCAGGTCGCATTTATTATCCGATTGAGATGAAATTTTCCAAACAACATTTGTTTGGCCCAAGGACGAACCCTATTGAAATTGGAGCTAACCGGTGAAAAATTAGACATAGTTCCCATATATATCTTCGTCCGATTTACCTTTTATTGTGCACCACCGGAATATTATAGAATTTTGCACATACAACCAAATTAGGCCTGAAAATAAGTATGCCAAATTTGATCGAAATCAGTTCAGATATAGCTATAGCTCCCATATATATTGTTCATCCGATTTGTTATTTTTTCCCCGCAGCCGTTATATGCACTCTGTAACAACAATATTTAGGGAAATATATCAAATGCAGCTTAGAAATACCTTTGCTAAATTTTATCGAGATCGGTTCGGTTCGTCCGATTTACCTTTTATTGTACACAAAACGTCTAATATTTGCCCAAATGGGATGGAGTTTGGCACATGCGACCGAATTGAATCTAGAAGGCAGTATTTGGTGAAGATCGGTTCATATATAGCTATAGCTCCCATATATATTGATCATCCGATTTGTTGTATTTGTTACCCACAGCCGTAATATGCACTCCGTAACAACGATATTCAGGGAAATATATCAAATTCAGCTCAGAAATTTTTTTGCCAAATTTTATCGAGATCGGTTCAGATTTGAATGTAGCCCCCATATACATCTTTATCCGATTTCAAATAAATTGTGCACCAAATGGACAATACAATTCCGAATTCAAAAGATGCAAATGCTACGGCATATTTAGTCCTTTGAACTTTAAATAATAATTATAATCATAGCGTGTATGATTAAATTCTCCCATCAAATCTTTTAATTGTTATGTGGAGCTCTAATTTAGGACTTTCTTTACTGTTTTTTTTTTTAATCTATTGGATATAATGTAATGTAATTATGGGAAAAATTTAATTTTGTCGCACAGTGTTATTGTACATATTAATTATCTGAAAATATATGCATTGCAAAACTAGTCAGTAATGGCGGTAGTGTTATCGTCAGAATAGAATATAATTTATCGTTTTGACATAATTTTTTTATTGTTTTTTTTTTTCGCACTGGATTACATATGTTAATATTAAGCAACTCTTGATCATACATATGTATATGTGTACATATTTTAGAATATCAATGTGTCAAAGTGTCGCATAAAAGCTAATACACACGCAATTCAGATTCAGTGATTTATTGAAAGAAACATGAAGATATATCGACTAGGATTTATTTGTTATGTATATGTAACTGTAACATTATTATAAAACAAAATGAATAAAAATATTTCATTTTTTTTTCGATTTCAGGTAAATTTATTACAATATTGTGCTGAAATGTCAAATACAACTCAGGTAATGTAAATTTAATTTATTTTTATTGTTTGTCGATGACAGTGTTTGTTGCATTAGAGTTTTAAAATTATTTTCAAATAATTGAGAGGCCATAATTAATTCTGCAAGTATTTTCCGATACAAATGAACAAATAGATATCCATATTGTTAGGATATGCAGTTGTTGGCGTTTGAGTATATATGAATATGAATAATGAAATATTTTCGAATTTTTGGAAAATTGGTTTTTGTTCGTGGAAATAGCATATTGTCATCATTCAGCAACTGAGCATCATTGTTCTAATGAACCCCTCGGCATAAAATGTCTGTGTTATATGAAACCACTATATCTGCATAATAAATAAAGTAGCCCTCAATGTTAATTATGTCTATTGTAAATGATTTATGTCATGTAATATTTTAAGATATTAATTTTCATTCTCGTTGTATTCGAATTTTAATACGTACACAATACTGCTCTTAAGAATAATAGTGGCAGTAAATGCCTAGAGGGTAAAGGAACTGATATCCTTACTACTAACATTATAAAGAGTGATTTTTTGAGAATTATAAGAAAGTTATTGAAAAAATACACATAAAAATCAATGCATGAAATCTTTATTCGAATTTATAGTATGGTCCATAATAATGGTATAATATAATATTTAAACATTTCTTCTTGGAAAAGTTAGACAATTATACTCTTACCAACATTTCTGCCGGTATCCCACGAATAAATGCTACTATGTTGTCTTTCAATGTGTCAACTGCAGTGAGCTCGTCTGTATAGACATGAGCTTTGACACAGTCACACAAAAAAAAAAAATATTCTACAGGCTATAAATCGCATGATCTAGGCGGCCAGTTAATCGGTCCCGAATGTGAAATAAACCAGTATGGCCAAAATAATAACACCTGAAAAAAGGGTTCCAAAAGCGGAACCAGTACCAATGGTAACATGCATTTCGGCGAACGACAAACATGGCACAGCTCCGAAACTTAGGAAACAAGACATTTACACAACATCAAAATATCCCCGACCCGCGACTTCGCCGAAGTCAGTGCAAATATCGTAGCCAAACAATTACTCAATTACTTCTATGAGAAACTCAACCGTTGCCACCCATCGCAACGCCGCTACGAAGACTCCAGGTAGTATCACAGTATTTATGGAAAATTTTAAAGAGGAAACATCCAGACCACCCCAAGAACTTAGAAGCGTGGCGGCTACACCGGCGAGAGTGGAGTGTGGCGTCAACTTTCTTTGTGAAGTAGGGATTTCCGCGGATGTGTGCGAAAGTCTGCAGCCCCATATTAGGGCAGCATTAAAATTACATAGGCCAGGAGAGCAGTACAAGCGAGTGGTTGCGGTCGAAAGCCGTAAATTTCTAGTATTGGTAGGACGCAAGGGTCACGTAGTTGTCATACCTCGAGCTTAAAGAACCCCACCCCAGGAAGGGAGGAAGTGTGACGGCGAAAATCTTTCGTCATTTTTGCCCACACAAAACGCTATCTTAAATTCCAACTGCCTAGCAAAATTCTTGCGAGCAACCACACTCAAGAGATGTAAACCGTTATCGCAACAACACACAACATCACTCATCACTACCATTGGCGGTGATGAGCACATGTGATGTTGTTGTAATAACCAAATTTTTTGTAAACAAGTTCCCGTTACAAGGGCAGGCAATGGCAGAATCGGGGCAGTCAGCGCCAGACCTTGAAAGTGAAAACATCGAGCTCGGTAAGTAAACCAACATCTCGTCGAAGCCTGGGCATCCGTGTGTATCCTGAGAATATCCCACCCATTCTAACAACATCCTTGTGAGTTAATTCATTCTCCTTGAATATCTTGTAGTGCCTGAGTACTTATTAAGGTCTCTTGCAATCATATCCTTGAATACCCTCTAGTGCTTGAGTACTTATTAAGGTCTCTTGCAAACGTATTCTAGATCCTTGTAGTGCTAGAGTACTTATTAAGGTCTCTTGCAATCATATCCTTGAATATCCTGTAGTGCTTGAGTACTTATTAAGGTCTCTTGCAAACGTATCCTAGATCCTTGTAGTGCTTGAGTACTTATTAAGGTCTCTTGCAATAATATCCTTAAATATCCTGTAGTGCTTGAGTACTTATTAAGGTCTCTTGCAATCATATCCTTGAATATCCTGTAGTGCTTGAGTACTTATTAAGGTCTCTTGCAAACGTATCCTAGATCCTTGTAGTGCTTGAGTACTTATTAAGGTCTCTTGCAATAATATCCTTAAATATCCTGTAGTGCTTGAGTACTTATTAAGGTCTCTTGCAATCATATCCTTCAACATCCTGTTGTGCTTGAGTACTTATTAAGGTCTCTTGCAAACGTATCCTAGATCCTTGTAGTGCTTGAGTACTTGTTAAGGTCTCTTGCAACCGTATCCTATATCCTTGTAGCGAAAGATCTACTGCAGCCGTATCCTTGAATATCTTGTAGCCTGCTTGAGTACTTATCCAGGTCTCTCGCAGAGAATCCATCCCGAATCCTGAACACCCTGTTCCTGTATCCTTGCGTACTTATCCAGGTCTCGAGTGGAAGAACCCCCAATCCCGGACCGAAGACGAGTAGGATAGTTATTTTAATCTATAGTTATATATAGTTCAAATTTCATTTAAAATAAAAACATAGTAATATTAAAACGTAAACCACTGTCTTTCTCTTCCTGTCTCAAAAATAAAATATCTGTACGAACCCCTGGACCCCCACGAGCTATTCTAGCCCAAGGGGAGAAATCCTGTCGATACACCTTCACCATACATAGTGTGGTGGGTATACTAAGTACGTCATTCCGTTTGTAACTCATCGAAATAATAATTTTACACATAACAAAATACATATATTCTTGATCGGCGTAAAATTCTAAGACAATTTAGTTCTGTCCATTCGTCTGTTGTAATCACGCTAGAGTCAAAACGAATTAAGACAGATAGCTAAAATTCAGATCAGTATTTTGTATGCAGGCAGGTTAAATTCGAAGATGAGCTATATCGGTGCACGATATCGTATATGTTCCATATAACGGCACCTCCATATATTCGGTGTTTTGACGCATTTAACTACATTTTCGATAGCATTGTTGGAAAATTTCCACCAGAAGTTGCTTCAAAATGCTTTACCCTCTGGAAGCGAATTGTCTATCGTACATGGTGAGATAAAAAAACTGCAAGAAAGTCAAAAGCCATAATTGTTAGATTTTTTGAATTTTAATGAATGAAAGTAAAAAAATGTCGAAAATATCATCAAATTGTAGACTAAGTTTAGATTTGTTCGAATTGGTCACCTTTGACTCGAATTATGGCCTTCATTTTACGATCAATGATTTAATTACGACCAATGAAACCGTCACTCGCTGCCCGAATGTTGCTCTGCGGTATTTTGGCCAATTTCCGGCAAAGCGCTTGCTTGAGGTGATCGTCACCTTGGTATTTTTTAGTGCCATTTTTTTTAGTTTTAGTAAACAAAATAATGAGCTGTCACTGGAATAGTTTAACAGCTCTCGGACGAGTGGCTTAGAAATGACAGCAGTCTGAAATTGGTTCTAGTTTTTTTCATCTCATCCTGTATAGCCCTCATACAACGGTGCCCCTCTATATTCGGTATTTTAGCTACAATTTTTACCGGAATTGCTTCAAATTGCGTATTTGGAGCTCCTAATGGGTACTAAGAGTACATCCTATGATGGAAAATTTCTTATGTAGAATCACGTATTCGTATAACCCATACTTTATTCGGTATTTTCGTGATATTAGCGACATTATTCGCCGGAATTGTTTCAAAATTCGTATATAATATTTTTAATGTGTAATACAGCCTAAGACAAAAAATTACTTATGCACTTTTTGGAAATATTTGCAGTTCCTGCAAAATTGTAAAAGTTCGGCCCGGTCAAGCTCAGATACGTTTTTACTTATTATATGCTCCGCCAAGTATATATGTATATACAGAATCAGCGTAAAATTCTAAGTCTATTTAACGATGTCTGTCTGACTGTCTGTTATAATCACGCTATCTTTCGAACGGATTGAGATAGAAGGCTAAAATTTTGTATACAAGCTTATTTTGACAGTTAAATCCGCATGTGGAATATGTTGGTCTATATTTTCGTATAGCCCCCATGTAACGATACCTCCCGATATTCTGCACTTTTATGATTTTAGCGTCACTTTTTTACCGGAATTGTTTCAAATTTCATTTTTATTTAACCTCTATTTTATGAAATGGTGGATTAAAAGTTCGGCCCGGCAGAACCTTGGCGTTTTTTATTTGTTTGTTTTTTAGTGTGCATCATATGTTCAATGTTAGATCAAATGGGATTGAACTTGTCACATGCTACCAAATTGAGCCTAGGCAAGTATATCAAATCAGGAGAAAAGTCAATCACTTTCACAATATACGCCCCAAATAATGATATTTAGCAGCAGACGTAGTGCTGGATAAGCAATTTTCTGTCATAGACTGTAGTACCGATTCCGAACTTCAAATACGAAATTTGAAACAATTCCGATGAATAATGTCCCTAATATCAAAAAATACCAAATAAATGGAGGTACTTTCATATGGGGGCTATTCTAAGACATGGACCTACATAGACAATTGTCCGTCATAAGTTGTAGTACCCATTACGAACTTCAAATGCGAAATTTGACACAATTCCGGTGAATAATGTTGCAAAAATCCTAGAAGTGCCGAATATCTCAGGGTAGCGTTATATGATTGCTATACTAAAACGCAGACCTATGTAGACAATTCTCTTCCAAAGGGCAAAGTGCTCAGAGAGAACTCAGACTATTCCATTAGAAAATGTGCCTAAAATCATCAAAATACCGAATATCGGGAGGTACCATTGTATAGGGGCTATACGATATCGTGGACCTATATAGAAAGGGGGTACCCAAAAAGAACTTCTTGTGTAGAGTTTCAGGCAATGTCACTGAGAAATGTGACTAAAAACATTAAAGTACCGAATGTCGGGAGGTACAGTTATAAGGGGGCTATACGATATCGTGGACCTATATAGATAATTCTCTTCTAAGGAGTAAAGTACCCATAGAGAAATACTTGTGTAGAATTTCAGATAATTACATTGAAAAATGTGCCTAAAAGTGCCGAGTATCGGGGGAGGGGGGCGTTACATGGGGGTCATTCGATATCGATATAGCCCATCTTCGAACTTGACCTGCCTGCACCCAAAAGACTGATCTGTGCAAAATTTTAGCTTCATATGTTAATTCGTTTTGACTATAGCGTGATGATTGTTGAAATGAAGCTAGGAACCTCATTTTGTAACCATTCTTGGGTGGGGCGTGCTAAGTGCGATGGTGCTGAGTCCTGTTGGAATGTCCGACAATAATCGGCATTTATTCTGATGCCATCGTTCTTATCGTGGCCCACACCATCACCATGGCCGGCGCTTGAGTTCCGGTGTCCAACCGAAGGTGCAGATTTTCAGCTGACCTCTTAGACACGATCATTTTGTCTGTTTACAAACTGCTGGACAACGAATGTTTTCTCATTGCGTGTTGATTACAACAGACGGGCGGACAGGGCTAAATTGTCTTAGCTGATCAAGAATATATACTTTGTTAGGTCTAAAATTATCATTTCGATGATTTACAAACGGAATGACGAACTTAATATACCCTCCATACTATATACGGTGGATGGTATAAAAAGGCATAACACGAACTGTTGGAGCGATTCTAAAATGTTAAGGCGGTCTTTTCGCTGACGATGTATCAAGCACTTGATAGTAAGCTTTAGAATAAGGGTTCAATTTAAATTATTCTATATTCGTTACAGGAACATTATGGGTAGATTCTATTCTACATCAACATGCATGCTATTCCAGATATTGTGTTATTGTTGAATAGTAGATAAGGAGTATCAGAAAACATAGTAAAGAGTAATCTACTTCCACAGAGCCAAGGTAAGTTTGTAAGATATCACTACGTATGCACATCCGATATTAAGCTTATCCAAAGAAATCCTTTGTAGTTGTGACTTTAATTCTTTGCCACAAAGACAATACAGGAGGAGAAGAATAATATGAAGCAACTAACTCCACTCTTCTTACAGTCACACAAAGTATCCTGATAAAAACAAAAAACTTGTTTTTAAAAGTCTTAAAAGCTGGCAAATACTATTAAACAATACGCCTCCAGACTAGGGATGTCGATTGGAGGTGATTTAATGTAATAAATTATGTGGAAATTTTGATAAATTCTAGATTAAGCGATTATCAATCCCAAAAAAATTGAATGATTTAGGTTAAACATATTTCTAAGTACCAAAAAAGAAATGATTTCTTTCTTCGACATAACTATTTCAAATGATTTATGTTGAGATTGTCAGTTGGTATATCTAACGCCACATGTAAAATGAGTTATCTAATAGTTACACATTTGCATTGTTGGATATCTTAAGAAAGACGCCCACAAAGAAAACCAGTAATACTACTGACAGAAAGAGCTAAAGCGGAATGAGTTGCATAAGAACAACGACTTTACTGTGAAGAAAGATAAATTGTTGTGGAATATATTTACCTAGAGAAAATAGGAAAGCCCAACACCACCCCTCTACATTGCATAGTTGCCGGTTATTTCAGGAGAAAATGAAAACAAAGCAACGGAATAGAGATCTCTTGCAAAGATATGAAGTGTCGTATTTTTATCTTCCACAGTTAAAGAAAACACTTTAAAACAAATTGCAAATGACAGTTGAGAAAGAAAAGACAACAACTACTTCATAGTAATTTAATTTATTGAAATGGAAATTTGCAGTAGTAAATAACTAAAAAAAACAGTTAAGTGAGGCCGGACCCAACTTTTAATACCGTACACCATTTTGAAGGAAATTTGAAAAAATTCCCTCGAAAACTACCTTTCAAAGGAAAACCGAGGCTTAACAAGGACGATATCGTGGACCTATATAGACAATTCTCTTCAAAGGAATAAAGTACCCACAAAGAACTTTTTGTGAAGAATTTCAGACAAAAAATTGAAAAATGTGCCTAAAATCATCAAAATACCGAATATCAGTGGGAACCTTTATATGGGGAACCGAGCATGCTACAACCATATGCCTACGTCAGAAGCATCGTTGAATTTTTGTTAACCGAAACTCAACAGAAAATCAAATGGTTATATGCTACAGTTACATAAATGTTTGCAATAGGAAAGGGTTAAACACATTGGTATAATTAAACATTCCTGCTAAAAAAATAGTTTTAAAAATCCTAATATTAGAACAAATTAAAGAGTATCAGTCGGTTCTGCCGACAGACGTATACCCTCAGCCAATGTTCGATTATTTAAATATATTTTGACTTCTGTTATGATTATTCAAACTCTTGACCCTAGTCTTTAAAGTTCCAAATAGGTACTACAGCCTATTACAGAAAATTGCCTTTGCAGGTACAGGTCTTCGTACAGCCGTCTATATAACGAGACATCTCTATATTACAGATTTTTTTGATTCTAGTAGTATTTGTCAAGGATTTTTTTTTTTTGGAAACTTGAAAATTCCTTTCAAATGGTGTGGGGTATTCAATGGTGGCATTTCTGTTGCAATTAAAGAATTGGAGATAGCAACATTCTTCCCCGTAATAATCGTATCCTCAATTAACTTTATTATTGGAACCAAATTCCGCCACACATTTTGAATTTCATTGGAATCGGACATACATATCGTGTTTTGGGCATAAGATACATGAAATCGGCCGAAATATATATATATATATAGGAGCTATAACCAAATTTCGTATCTCTGACCGAATTTCATTTAAATCGGACATACATATCGCTTTGGGTTCACCAAATATATAAAATCGACCGAAAATATATATGGGAGCTATATCCAAATGAAGTGATTTGATTGTAATTCGACAAATTTATGTTTGTACCAAATTTCGTCACTCATGCCAAATTTCATTGGTGCATCAAATAAAAGAAATCGACCGAAAATATATATGTATGGGAGCTACATCCAAATCTGTACCGATTTCAATATAATTTAACAAATTTATTTTCTTTGCCCAATTTATTATTGTAACCAATTTCCGCCACACATTTTGAATTTAATTGGAATCGAACATACGTATATGGAAGCTATATCCACATCTGAACCGATTTCAATATTATTTGCAAATTTAGTTTTGTTACAAATTTCGTTACGCTTTCCAAATGTTTGTTTCATGATTAAAATCCCAAAATTAAGAAGGTAAAGTCATTTCAAATAAGCATATCCATATCTGCGTTTTCTGTAATTGACCTTTTCAAATCTTTGATCTGTGTATATCAATGAGATGTCATACGAATAATTTTGAAAAAAATTGAAAACATATGATTGCATGACTTAACCTTCCTAATTTTTCACTTTTGCTTCAGGAGTGTAAACAATCAAATCGCTCTGTCTACAAACACGTGAACATGTCACGTACAGATAACCACATATAGCGTGTTTGAACGAAAATAGTATCTTTGAGAGATATTTCGAAATCTCCACAAATTTCGTCACAAATTCTAAACGTAATTGAAATTGGTCATAAATAGGGAGCAGCATTCCAATCTAAACTAATTTCAATATCATTTGGCAAATTTATTTCAAGACTTTTCAAATTTCATTAAAATTGGACACAATTATCGTGATTGGTGCATAAAATATGTGAAATCAGCCGAAAATAGCTATATCCAAATCCGAACCGATTTCAATATACTTTGGAAAATTTATTTTTGTTCCCAATTTCCATCACACATTCCAATTGTAAAGACTGTATCTTTAATCAATTAATAGATATGTTAATACAAAATCTACATATTTTTGAGGTACCTCCGATTCTGATGCTATATCTCCAGTTCCAAGTGAAATTTCAAAAATGTATATAGCCTATATTACTTTCAGGCGATGTGGTAGGATATTTAGAAATTTTCAGGAAAATCTGTTTAGAAGTTTTTGAGTCTATAAATTACAAACAATCAAACGTACAAAGATTTTTCTCTTTTATAGATATAAAATAAGAAGTTTTAGGTAGTATTATACCCTAAACCACACGTTGGTCAAGGTATTATGTCTTTGTGCATTTGTTTGTAACAGGCAAAAGGAATCGAGATCGACCCACAGTTTATCTTGATTATCTGCATAGAATCATATTCTGAGTCGATTTATGCATGTCCGTCCGTCCGTCTGTCCATGTATGAAATATTCGCATTTATGAAATATTCATCTTTGTCTGATTTGCCTTTTATTGTGCATCAAACATGTAATATCAGCCCAAATAGTATCAGATTTGGCACTTACAACCAAATTGAGCCTAGAAACATGTATGTCTGGTATGGTGAAATTCGGTCCCATCTATATTGTTCATCCGATTTATTATGTTTGTCCTCCGGAGCCATAATATGCCCTCCGTAACAACGATATTCGAGGAAACATAGCCGTGCTTCTGGGCCTTCATGGGGAGGTACATACAATTTGGGTTGATAACATTTTACGCTGCTTTCGCTTGTTTACCATCACTCACATCATTCCATCGGCTAATGTTCATAAATATTTATGCAAAAGCCAACTAACTACTCACATACATGTGTATACTTAAAGTTGTAGTGTTTTGTAAATACACAGAACCATTTTATATTGTGTTTAGCATACATATATACGCAAGTGTGTGTGTGTATATGCATCAAAAGTACACACCAAATACATATGTTAGCAAGCTAAAACTGAAATTGCATACAAGCTATACAATTAATATGGACATGTCGATCTTTTGGCGCATCGGATGCTGTGTGGCATTATTTCGTGGAAGATGAGTGGGTGTGTGAGTGTGGGGCTGTTCATCACTGCCATAGATTGGTAAATGATGAAATGAAACCATTCATTTGTTAGCCTCGAGCTATTTATAGTGCAGTTAATACAAATACTGACGAGTACATCATTATTGCGATATATCCAGATGCGAATAGGGATTGTGAGAGCTCAGCGTGATGTAACTTAAGCAAATTTGTTTAATTAAATAATGCAATCCGTGAGACTATGCCAAAAATAAAACACCCTTTATCAATATCTGTATTGCGGAGCTAAGAATCAACTGAGCATTAATGCTCCAATGCAATTGCGTTAATATAAAGGCGGTACAAAATAAATACCATGGCGAAATGCATAACCTAGAGGCATAATTATAATGTTGCACAATACAAAACTGAAATGAATGAAACCAAAAAAAAAAAAAAAAGAACAAAAGGTATCCGGAAACAAAATTGAAAAATTCAGTTTGCAGCAATGAGAAATTTCCAACAAAAATTAAACGAATTAATCCAGGATATTCCTGCATAATTTATATGGCATTTCAAATTTGGTGGTAATTTTGGGTTTGACAAATATGTTGTAAATTTGAAAGAAACAACAAAAAAGTGGTATGGCACGTAGTGTTTAAAGTATTTCAAATTTAAGAATGTCCTCCACTCATTGAAACTGTTTAAAACAAGTAAAATAGTATCAGTCGGGTTTGCCGACAGATGTATACCCCCAGCCTTGAGTTATGAATGTGACAGATTTGGACTATATCGACTACTTCTTCTACTTTATATGAGATATGTGCACATTTTCGGAAAATGGAAATATGCGTCAGGTAACAGATATAGCGGACCGAAGTATTTCATTTTCATACTTCATCTAATATAGATAAAATATATTGGTATGTACAAAATTTGAAGGAAATCGAACGTTCGTATCTAATTGTATGCGAAATCATAAATTCCGACAAATTACATATTTATACCAGAATACTGGTTAAGAGAAATATTTAGATGTAGCAAGTTGTAAAGAATCGCCGACTTGTTTCGCAAGTTATGACAGTTATAAGTTGGCAGATGTATATCATCTTCACAACATATCTTGTGTTAGAAATAATGTCTGTATTTGGAAAATTTGAGGAGATGGATTGATGCATTTGGATGCTTTTTTCCAATTCCTTGAGCGTTTTGTTTTTAAAAATCTTGGTCCCTATGTGGGGAGGTGCCAGAAAAAATGGTCAGATCTCTACCATCTTTATAACAGATCTTGTGTTGATGAAAATATTGAGAAGCTCCTATTCTGAATAGAATCGGTAGTTAATTTTGCGTTTTACGAGCTTCATGATTCTCAAAATGTCGACCTTTTGTGAGGGAGGTACTTGATGGAGTGGACCGATATTATCCATTTTTGCACCTGGCCTAGAACTGACGTAAATATCAGGATGTGCAAAGTTGAAACAAATCGATTATCGATTCTCTTTCTGTGCAGCAAAAATATATATTTTTTTTTTTTTGGAAAATATCGATTATTTGTGTGGGAGGTACCAGAAGGAGTGGACCGATATATTCCATCTTAACACCAGACCTTGGGTTAATATAAATATTGGAATGTGTGAAATTTGAAGACAATCGGACTCTTCCATCACATTTTATGAGAGTTGTAATTATTTTAAATTTTGACCCATTGTGGGGGAGGTACTTGATGCAGTGGTTGGACCAAAATCGGATTATCGTTTCTCTTTCTGTGCAAAAAATAAATTTTTTGAAAAGTTAGACCTTTTGTGGTGGAGGTACCAGAAGGAGTAGACCGATATTGCCCATATCCGAACTCGATCTAAGTTTGACAAAAATATTTCGATGTACAGCCAGCCAGACAGACGGACGGACATCGCTAGATCGACTCAAAAAGTTCAGAAACGGATTTGGTCCAAAGAGACCTAAGGTCTAAAACCGTTATTTCGACTAGGCACTTTTTGACCGTATCAAATGATATATACCCTCTGTAGCATATGGCTGGGGGTATAAAAATGTTTTCTGATATTTTGAAATAAAGAAACTAAATTTCAAGAATAATATTGAAGGATTTGTAGAACGCTATGTCTTAATTACTATACAGACCCCAGATACATTTTCAAATTAATATTCTGCAATTCAGGTATGCAGTTTTTTTAAGGATTTCGCAACAGCCGGTGTACACAGGCTGATTTTTTACAGATTTTTACATTACTGTACAATTACACTGTGCGATACACACTGGCTCTAATGTTCCAATTCTGGTTTGTGGGTGCCTACAGGTGTCGAATATCAGAGGAATAAGAGCACGAAGAAAAAAATCCTGTTTTTTTTTTTTTTTTTTTTTTTTTTTTTTGATGTGTTTTTCACAATCATATCATTGTAACTTTGCTATTTTTTGTACTTGTTTGAAAGGTAACACTGAACCCTCGGAATTTATCTATATTTACGGTTGTAAAATCAATCAATAAGTCGAAGTGTCGCATCTTTAGAGTTTTCCTTCGCTCATGGTGGAGGGCATATGGTGTTTTTTCCAGATGAACTAATCGCCATCTAATTTAATTAAATATGTAATTAAGAGAAATGAATTGTAAACATTAGTTGATTTAAAAATAAAAATTCTCTGAAAAATTCTCGGAATCATGTCATCTATAAATTTAGAATTCCTTGTTGTGTTGTTTTTTTTTTTTTTTTTTTTTTTGGGAAAAGGGTTATGAAATGGGTGGCACAAAATGTTGTGTCTTTTCAACTTTTGTCAAGATTGTGAATTAGAAAATTTCTGTTGGAGTTGGGGCCTGAGAAAATCCACACAAGGAGTTCCTTCTGAGTACTTTACCCTCTGTAAGAGAATTGTCTAAAGAGGTCCACGATATCGTTTAGCCCACATACAACTGTACTTCCTGATATTCGCTAGTTGGATGATTTTATCGACGCTTTTACCGGAATTCAAATTTCGTATTTGAAGCTCGTAATGAATAAGACTTATATATGCAGGACCACGTTTTCGTATAGCCTCCATAAAACGGGTTTCCTTTAAGAATTTTAAGTTATTTCGAGGTATTAATCTATTCAAATTTTTACATTATGTATACCCCTTCACCATTCTATGGAGGGTATATTAGGCTTGTCTTTCCGTCCGCCAGTCTGTCTGGCGGAAACTTACCAGGATGTGCGAAATATTCTTTCATAGAACTATCAACAAACGTCCAAGTTTTTGCTATAGACCCTATATAATTATATTTTCAAATATTCCGTATTCTAATGATTTGTGTTGCACTTTTCACCGGAATTGTTTCAAATTCTGTATTTGAAGTTCAGAATGGGTACTACCTTCTGTGACAGGAAATTGCCTATGGAAGTCCACGTCTGGGGTTTGTACCCCATATAATGGTACCTTCCTATATTTAAAATGTTGATGATTTCAGAAAATTTTTTGAACTGTTCAAATTTGGTGTTTGGCATTGACAATAGGTACACTCTTCTCCGATAGAAAATTATCTACATAGACACTACCATACCTGGCATGACATTGGCTATATAAGTCCCCCTTTTCGTATATTCTCCATATAATAGTCCTGACCAATATTCGGGTTTTTTTAATTGTTTAAAGTTCTTTCCAAAGGGTTTTTAAAATTCGGCCCTTCCAAACTTTTTCTCTTTTCTCTCTTTATATACCCTCAGCCATATGGTGAGTGAGCGTATATATCATTTGATACGTCCAAAACGTGCTTCATCAAAAGTGAAGGAAGTAGTCGATATAGTACAAACCTGGCACCTTGCAATATTTATATCATATTTATTTAAGTCCTCAAGAGAGGGTCAACAATATGAATAATCATAACATAATTAATATATAAAAAAATCGAACATTGGCTGAGGGTATACATCTGTCGGCAAAGCCGACTAACACTTTCTAACTTGCTTCTACAAGTTTTCCTTTCGAATGGAAAAAACAGAAGAAAATAGAAGAAATATCTCCCAAATATAAGACTAACATAATTATGAGGATTTTTTTGCCGGTATGTGCCGGAGTCGACTAAAGGGACGGTGAGGTTCAAAAAGATAACACCGAAGTCGAAGTCTGATTAAAAATAACTCGACTCCGCAGCCCTGGTAATAGAGTAGCCAATAAGTGTCATGTCCCCCACATGGCCACTATGTATGGGAGATATATTGCAAAAAGAATACTTTGAATTTTAAATGAAAAAAAAATTTTATTCGAATTTTAGTTTTCGGTTCGTAAAGAATAAATACTGAATAAATAGATATAAATAAACAAACAAGCGGAATTTCCGGTTGACGATTGGAGCAGCGAATTTAATTTAATCTAGGAAAGAAGCATTGAATTTTTAATTGACAAACCATATGAAGAATATTCCAATTGAATTAAACATGGAAACCAATCTTTTCTGGACCCTCACAAAACACTGATTGATTTGATGTCAATGGATACATTGTTATGACTAAGGATGCGAATCAATTGCACCATCCTTGAAAGAATATGAAGCGATTCACGAAGTAATTTCTTCAAATATGCTGATATTCTGTGAAAGAAGGTAAATTCCACACAAGATTTTTTTTATTATTCCCATAAATTGTATCTAAATTTATTACCTCCGAGATGAAAAAGCCTTTTTCGATAATCCTTCAGAAGTTTAGTGATTGTAATTGTATTATTGCATTTAAAAACCCATTTAGCATTCTAAGTTATGACACAAAAAATAATTTATAATCAAGATTGATATGACTTCAGCATTGAATTAAACAGAACCAAGTGCAAACAGTACGAAATTTATGTGACATTTTATTCAAGGTAGCATCCTAAAAATATTAAGGGTTGACAAAATAAATGACATCTGCAGGGTTTCATTTTTCTTTTCTGGTCATTACTGCCAAAATAAAAATTAGTTTATTGTCAAAAAATGAGATTTTCCAAACAAATGTTTCAGAATTATCTAAAACTTAACCGGATAAAGCGCGGGCCCATAGAGCACAAGTCGCGGCTCAATTCGCTCTGAAATTAATTTTTTATTAGAACTAATCTATTCTTAAAGGGAATGGTATTCATTTTAGTCAGTCTGAAATATGGAAATAAAAACGTATATTCTAATTCGAATATTTTTGTACTTGGAAATCTCTAATCTCAAAAAAGCATTATATGAACAATTGAAAAGTTCAATGTCTTATCGAGAATTATTTATTGTTTGCACAATAATTTGCACAATTACAAGTATATTTTCTTGCCCATAAAGAGTAGATTTCAAAAGATGCCGCATCTCACCCTCTACACAATGAATGAGCCTGATGTAGCATTTCAAAGTTCTAGCTCTTATAGAACGCTCATGTTGTACCATTTCGTAACTTTTAATTTCGAAAGATCATATATATCTCATACCATGTTTAAGTTTCCATTGTTATGTCCTGGCTGATCGCTGACATTTCGAAACTTTAGAGAATAATCTCACCTTACTTCGCCTTAGAGTGACCCTCACGTAAATTATTTATACTACAGCTCTTATCCATCATTTAATAAAAAATGTTTCACAATTGAGTACCTCTTAGATAGTGCAAAACATTAAAGTTCTAAGCTTTACAAAATGTTCGGGAATTAAGTGCCATTTTGTTCCTTTTAGTACTTTTTGCACCCTGAAATTACGAAACCCCAAATTATCAAGCCAGATATTTTATATACCTACAGGGTGAGATAAAAAATTACAATAAAGTCAAACGCCATAATTTTTAAATTTTTTATTGAATATTATTGAATGAAAGCAACAAGTGTCGGAAATATCATCAAATTTTACAATAAGTTTAGATTTTTTGTCATTGGTCACTTTTGGCACGAATTATGGCCTTCAAGCGGCCAATGAAACCGTCACACGCTGCCCGGGTGTTGCTCTGCGGTATTTTGGCCCATTCCCACCGAAGCGCTTGGTTGAGGTGATCGATACTGGTATTTTTTAGTGCCAACCTTGCTTCCCAAAATACTCCAGACACAATAGTCTAACTGATTGGTATCCGGAGATTTTGGTGGCCATTGTGCGCTAGAAATGAAGCGAGGAGCCTAATTTTGTAACCATTCTTGGGTAGCGCGTGCTGAGTGCGATGGTTCTGAATCCTGTTGGAATCTGTGTCTGTGGTCTGTGTCCAAAATGTTTGCACGCCCAAGGCTTTAATACACTCTCCAGAATATTTTCGCGATAAAATTCGGTATTTATTCTGATGCCACGGTCGATTAACACAAGCGGAAAGCGACCATCGGCTGTTATGGCGGCCTACACCATCACCATGACCGGCGCTTGAGTTCTGGTGGCCAACCGTAGGTGCATATTTTCAGTTGACCTCTCTGTGGCAAGTAAACACGATTATTTTGTTTGTTTACAAACTGCTAGACAACGAATGTTTTCTCTTTGGAGAAAACCAAATTCGGCAGTTCACTACTTTCGGCCAAGCTACTCTTTAGCTATTTTGGGTCTATTTTCTTTTTGTTGCGGTATAAGTTCTTGCACAGTTTGGAATTTCAACAACAACATCAGCAGAAATGGTTCGAAAAGTAAAGAAGCGACTTGATCGAAACCCGCCTTGCAGTTGCCGAAAAATGGCTCGTGAGCTGAACATATCGCAATATTCCATTCCGCAAATATTGAAAAATGAGCTAGGGGTAATCATTTTTCAATATTTGCGGAATGGAATATTGGGATATGTTTAGCTCACGAGCCATTTTTCGGCCACTGCGACGCGGCTTTTTATCAAGTCGCTTCTTTACTTTTCGAACCATATCTGCTGATGTTGCTATTTTCTTCCGTGTACTTCCTTGATGTCGGGCTACGCTATCAGTATCACGGTAACGAGCGATGGTGCTAGACACAAACGATTTATTCACATTTAAATGCTGAAGTGCTCTAAAGATAGCCACAGTATTATGCATGAATTTCATCACGAATAACTTTTTTTCTGGAAGATTCTCAACGCTTTTGTACCCTTGTAAACAATATAATGAGCTGTCACTGGAATAATTTTAACAGCTGTGGGACAATTCTCTTAGAAATGACAGCAGTCCGAAGTTGGTTGCAGTTTTGTTTCATCTCACCCTGTATATCTTCAACCGATTTCGGGTTAATTGTGCACCAAATGGCCAATATAAATCCAAATAACCTGAATTTGGGACATTCAACCGAATTCAGTCTAGAAGCAAGTACATCAAATTTGGAGAAAATTGGTTCAGATATAGCTGTAGCTCCCATATATATGTTTCATCCGATTTACGGTTTTAAGTCCCTCACATTCTTAATATGCACTCCACAAGAATGATATTTGATACCAAATATCAGATATAGCCCAGAAATACATCTGCTAAGTTTATTTAAGATCGATTCAGATTTTAATATAGCTCGCGTATATATCTTCAACCGATTTCGGGTTAATTGTGCACCAAATGCCCAATATAAATCCAAATAATCTGAATTTTGCGACATTTAACCGAAATCATTCTAGAAGATAGTACACCAAATTTGGTGAACATTGGTTCAGATATAGCTATAGCTCCCACATATATGTTTAATCCGGTTTGGTGTTTAAATCCCTTAAATTCGTAATATCTATCCGACAACAGTGATATTTGGTACCAGGCATTGTACAAGGAAGACAAGGTAGGATAACTTTGAAAAAATTGCAAGTATAGAGGTCTACCTGTTTGGCTTGTAATGTCAGAATTACTATCAAAATAAACAAAAAAACCAAACAACTTGTTGCGTTGATTTTGATAAGTAATAAAAAAACCTCGAAAACTGAATGAATGGTTGAAATTTCTTTTCAAAATCATGTTCTATGTATCTCTAAAGATTTATTTCTAAGTATCGTCTCTATATCTAATAACCCTTTCACATCAGCAACAATCGCATATAAACAAACTCATTTATCTTTGTCACACACAATATGTCATCGGGGATTGTTGATATTTGTTCTGATGTCGTTTCTCAGAATTAGTAGTTAGTTTTGTTACAAAAATTGTATCTCTCTCTCTCGCTCTCTATTTGCCCCCTTTGAGATACCACTTTTGTGACTATTTGTGTTGGTGTTTGTGTGAGTGAGCGTGTATTTCAATGTTGTTCCATGGGCCGGTTGGCCACCTACAGTGGCATATCACACATCCATTTAAACATTTCACCACAGGATACATTTCACTAAAAGATCACAATGAATGGCGGCGCACTGGGCACTGAGATTGAGTTCTTGCTGTTTTTTTTTTCGAAATATTTTCGATTTTCGTTTCGATGACTGAATGTTTGTGTAAACATTTTATTAGCAAAGTTTTGTGAATGTTATTGATTGCCAGGGCAATAAATCAAATTTAATATTTGCTTTTTTTATCCTGTGCACTGACATTCTCCCAACTATCCTAACCTAACCCCAAACACCATATAACAATGCGAATTATTGGAAAAGTTTTCGATTGGGGTTTTTGGGTATGTTTGTGTGTCTGGGTGTTGGAGTTTAGGATTTAGTGGCCATATAAAACGTGAACAACACTGGCCGGTCTTATGTGTTTCCAAAGAGATAAACCAAAATTGTTGTTCAAGTTTTGCTTTTTTATGGACAATCGTTTCGATGAAAAGTAGCAAGCAGTCATAGGGTACGGAAAAAAGTTGATTTTTGTGACATTTTTTTTTAGTAAATATTTGAAAATAGAAGTTTGTTTGTTGTCCCATGAGTGAGCGAGTGGGTGATAAGCCAATAAAAAAGAAACAGTTTCTGTCATTTAGAAAAAATCACTCGAATAAGAGTATTTGGGACTATTGCTGATTTGATTGTTTGGACAGGTTAGATTTTAGAGTATTTTTATTATTATAAGTACACAAGAAATAAATTGAGTTTGTGTGTGAATGAGAAATTCGGAAGAAATCAAATAAGTTATTGTTTTCATATGGACAAATAGAGTGTGAACTGTATTTTTATCAGATATGAAGCATATGAACTTTATGCGATAAAAACACAATAAACTGAACTCATATTTGCGTTTCTTCTATTCGTTTTGAATATGTACAAGGACGTAATAGTACTGTACTAAAAATTCTCACGCACCTAGAAAAAGATTTCATACTAATCAAGTAAAAGGAGAACATAAATTCGACCGGGCCAAACTTTTAATATCATCCACCATTTTGAAGGCATATGAAAATGTACAACAAGAAATCTGTCGAAAAACACCGCACAAATGAAAATCGTTATATTCTATAGGCTATAGGAAGATGTGAGCCTGCATACGGAATTTTTTGTCATAGGTTGTAGAACGAACCGTACGAACTTGAAATGGGAAATTTGAAACCGTTCTGGTAAAAAATGTCGCTAAAATAATACAAATAAGGAATATCGGGGAATACCGTTGGTATTTAGAGTTTGTATTAGGATCTACCTCCTGTGGCATAAAATTGTCCATAAAGGACCACGTTTTCATATAGTTCCATATTCAAGTATTTCCCGATATTCAATATTTTGATGATTTTAGCCACACTCTCTAACGGAATAGTCTAAAATTCGGTATTTAGAGTTCATAATATCTTCTACTTTCTGTGGCATAACATTGCCTACACAGGGTAAGATAAAAAACCGCATCAAAGTCAAACGCCATAATTTTAACATTTTTTAAATTTTATTGAATGAAAGCAAAAAATGTCGGAAGTAGCATCAACTTTTAGAATAATTTTAAATTTGTTCGAATTGGTCACCGCTGGCAGGAATTATGGCCTTCAAACGGCCAATGAAACCAGCACACGGTGTCCGAATATTGCTCTGCTGTATTTTGGCACATTCCCGGCGAAGCGCTTGCTTGAGGTAATCGACACTTTAGTATTTTTTAGTGCCAACCTTGCTTTCCAAAATACTCCAGACAAAACAGTTCAACGGATTGGTACCCTGAGATTTTGGTGGCCATTGTGCGCTGGAAATAAAGCGAGGAACCTCATTTTGTAACCATTCTTGGGTGGCGCGTGCTGAGTGCGATGGTGCTGAGTCCTGTTGGAATGTCCAAGGTCTGCGGCCAAAATGTTTGCATGCTCAAGGCTTTAATACCCTCTCCAGAATATTTTCGCGATAATATTCCCCATTTATTCGGATGCCACGTTCGATTAATGCGAGCGGAGAGCGATCATCGGCTGTTATGGCGGCCCACACCATTCCCATAGCCGACGCTTGAGTTCTTGTGGCCAACCGAAGGTGCAAAATTTTCAGCTGATCTCTTTTGCAAGTAAACACAGTCATTTTGTTTGTTTACAAACTGCTGGACAACGAATGTTTTCTCATCGGAGGAAACCAAATTCAGAAGTTCGCCACTCTCGCCCGAGCGAAGCAACTCTTTAGCTCTATTGAGTCTAGTTTCTTTCTGTTGCGGTGTAAGTTCTTGCACTTTTTGGAATTTCAATGGCTTTACCCCGAGCTCATTCTTCAATATTTGCAGAATGGAATGTTGCGATATGTTCAGCTCACGAGCCATTTTTCGGCCACTGCGACGACTTTTCGAACAATTGCTGCTGATGTTGCTATTTTCTTCCGTTCAATTCCTTGACGTCGGGCTACGCTACCAGTATCACGGTAACGAGTGATGGTACGAGATACAAAAGATTTATTCACATTTAAATGCTGGAGTGCTCTAACGATAGCTACTTTTGGTTTTCCAACCAAATATAAAGAAATCACATTGTTACTCTTGAATTCCATCACGAATAACATTTTTCTCGAAAATTCTCACCCAAAATGCTTTTGTACGCTTGTAAACAATATAATGAGCTGTCACTTGAATAATTTTCACAGCTGTCGGACGAATGGTTTAGAAATGACAGCAGTCTGAAGTTGGTTGCACTTTTTTTCATCTCATTGAATGGATTGAGCTTGAATCCAGAAATTTGATCTTGAGATTACTGTGTTTGCTAGGGTTTATATATGGAGACCTTGAAATAGTTTTGGATTGGGTATGAGTCGATTGTGCAAGGGTTTTATTAATACCCTCCTCCATAAATATTAAAATATAACATGTTGAAGATTTTTTTCTTTTAAAGTAAACATTTTCCTATTATTTGTTTCCGAAAAAGGAAGTTTTATATAAAACCTTGAAAGTCTAAAAATTTAGTACAATGCGTAGAGTCTTGATTAACAAATTATGTCAAACTGAACAAATTTAACACAATATTCCGTCATAGTTTGTAGTACCCTTTACGAGCTTCAAATATGAAATTTTAAGCAATTCCAGTGAACAATGCCTTTAAAATCATCAAAATATCGAATATGGGAAGGTATTGTTATGTGGGAGCTATACGAAGACGTAGACCTACATGCTCAATTTGTTGTCATAGGCTGTAGTACCCATTACGAACTTCAAATATGAAATATGAAACAATTCCAATAAAAAATCATCAAAATAGCGAATATCGGTGGTGGCGTTATATGGGGGATATACGATATCGTGTACCTATATAGCCACGATATCGTATATCCTTCAGGGGGTAAAGTACTCAGAAGGAACTTCTTGTGTTAATTTTGAAAAACTTGGCTACTTTGCTAAAACAAAGTACCGAAGTTCGGGAGGTACCGTTATATGGGGGTTATACGATATCGTACACCGATATAGACATTGCTCTTTTAGTGGGTAAAGTACTTACAAAGAACTCCTTGTCTTTGCAGACAATTCCATTGAAAAATGTGGCGAAAATACCGTATATCGGGGGTACCGTTATATGAGGGCTATACGAAATTTTGGGACCGATATAGCCCATCTTCGAACTTGATTTGCCGGCAAACAAAAGACTGATCTGTCTAAAATTTTAACTTCCTATCGTAATTCGTTTTGACTCTTTCGTGATAACAACAAACGGATAGAGGTACGGATGGACATGACTAAATCGTCTTAGAATTTTACACTGATGAAAAATATATATACTTTGTTAGCTCTAGTTTTATATAAATCGAATGGAGTACTCGATATAATCCAAATTTGTTACCCGGTAATAATATTTATATCGTAGCAGCGAACATAGAAAAGTTTGGTCATTGGTTCTCGTACCTTCACAGAAAATATCGAAATATATATATATATATATATATATATATATATATATATATATATATATATATATATATATATATATATATATATATATATATATATATATATATATATATATATATATATATATATATATATATATATATATATTCATAATCAGCATAAAATTCTAAGTAGATTAAATGTTGTCCGTATGTCTTACCGTCTGTCTGTCCGTCGGTCTGTCCGTCCGTCTGTCTGTTGAAATTACGATACAGCTCGCATTATTTGACGTAAGGCGTCAAAATTTAGCAGAACAACATGTGTTGTGTCTAGGAAGGTTGATTTGAAAATGAGATATATCGGTAAACGGTAGCCCCCGATATTCGTTATTTAGATGATTTTTTCCACACTTCTCACTGATTTGTCTAAAAATTAGTATTTGTTGGTCATATTGGGTTCTAGCTCCAGTGGCGAAACATACATAACGGTACCTCTCGATATTCGGTATTTTGATGATTTTTGCCACATGTCATAATGGGTTCCAATGTTTACTTCACCAAAAGGTGGAAGGTAATAAAAGTTCGGCACGGCCTTTTACTTGTTTATATTGAAACTCCGGTGCGTATGATCAATTAACCCACACATTGCGTACGTACGTATACGCACCTCGCTTCCAATTTGAAAACAGAAACTGCTCTCTTTGTGAAAAAATTCAAAAAATATTTCATAAAAATGTTGCTTAAATTTCAAATTTAAATTCCACTACACCCTGCATTAGTTAAACTAAAAAATTCCCCTCCAAATTTCTCTACAATTAGCTTATCAAATTTAAACAAATTCTTCATTATTCCCAAAAGACTCTTCAAACTTATCTCCTTATAAAGTGAAAACTAATACCATTTTTAATTGATATAAGAAATTAGAGATTATAGAAACCGCAATCTGCAACAACACTAGCACCAACTTCAATTTCAATAAAATGGAATCTCTTGTGAGCCCTTGGGTTAAGTAAAAAAAACTGAAATGCTTTGAGAAAATGCAATTTTATTAAAAAGTGACAGTAGCATAGTTCCGTTCACTTCCTAGCAGCTAACCCATTAAAATGGCTGCTACGCACGCAGATAGAAGTAATGGAATAAAAGAAATATTCTTCTCAACATCGCTTCGCAACGAAAACTGAGGCGAAAAGAAAACAACCAAAAACCCAGTACAGATTTACTGTCAGATGAGTTTCTAAGTCATGAAGCATTTCATAAAACAATGGTAAAAGGAGGAGAACATAGTACAATTACAGTGGGTCCTCAGTAGATATCTACAAAGGCATTCGAGGCTTAATAAAATCAATTTGTTCTATCTCGAGAGATGTGGCCACATCTGAAGATTTCATCTTGATGTGAACACATCGGATGATCACATGTATTCATCTTGATTGGGGTTTCACTGTATCTTAGCTAGAACTTTTAGCCCCTTTTGGCGATATGACTTGGAAACAGTATTTGGATTCTACTGAGAACTTAGAAATATTTTGAAGGACAAAATTGTAAATGTATGTCTAAAGACCTGCTATCGGTCGATGCGATTTTATTGTCAACCACTATTCTCTAAGGAAGAAGTTTCACCCATACATCTCGTAAGATCGGTTAACAAATGGCTACGTTACAGTGGTCGAAATGTGAAAAATGCAAGAAAAACCCAACTCTAATTTCCAGGCTTGTTTGTACGGGGTGAGATGAAAAAGCAGCATCTAACTTCAGACTGCTGTCATTTCTAAGCCTCTCGTCCGACAGCTGTTAAAATTGTTCCAGCGATAGCTATTTATATTGTTTACAAGCGTACAAAAGAATTTTCGTGAAAATTTTCCAGGAATAAGTTATTCGTGATAGAATTCAAGCGTGATAGTGTGATTTCTTTACATTTGGCTGGAAAACCACAAGTGGCTAGAGCATTCCAGCATTTAAATGTGAATAAATCTTTGTGTCTCGTACCATCGCTCGTTACCGTGTTACTGGTAGCGTAGCCCGACTTTTGTTATAGAATATGGGCCATGTAGGTCATCAGCAGAAATAGTTCGAAAAGTAAAGAAGCGATTTGATCGAAACCCGGCTCGTGGGCTGAACATATCGCAATATTCCATACGGCAAATATTGAAAAATATGCCCGGGGTAAAGCCATTGAAATTCCAAAAAGTCCAAGAACTTACACCTCAACAGAAAGAAAATAGACTCAAAAGAGCTAAAGAGTTGCTTTGCTTGGCCGAAAGTGATGAACTGCCGAATTTGGTTTTTCTCCGATGAGAAAACATTCGTTGTCCAGCAGTTTGTAAACAAACAAAATGATCGCGTTTACTTGCCATAGAGGCCAGCTGAAAATGTGCCTCTTCGGTTGGCCACAAGAACTCAAGACACTCAAGCCGGCCATGGTGATGGTGTGGGCCGCCATAACAGCCGATGGTCGGTCTCCGCTCGGATTAATCGACGTGGCATCAGAATAAATGCCAAATATTATCGCGAAAATATTCTGGAGGGTGTATTAAAGCCTTGGGCATGCAAACATTTTGGCCGCAGACCTTGGACAGGACTCAGTATCATCGCAATCAGCACGTGTCACCCAAGAATTGTTACAAAATGAGGTTCCTCGCTTCATTTTCAGCGCACAATGGCCACAATAATCTGCGGATACCAATCCGTTGGACTATTGTGTCTGGAGTATTTTGGAAAGCAGGATTGACAATAAACAAGTTAAAAAGCAGTAAGTTCGGCCGGGCCGAACCAATCCGTTGGACTATTGTTTCTGGAGTATTTTAGAAAGCAGGATTGACACTAAACAAGTTAAAAAGCAGTAAGTTCGGCCGGGCCGAACTTTTAATACCCTCCACCATTTGCAACGAATTTGGAAATTTTCAAAAAATAAAATCCTTAAAAAATTATTTTACAGAACAGTGTTTGGCTTGCTTGTTTGGGATACCATAGTATTTTGTTGTTGCAAAATCGTCAGGCAAAATCCCATTATTGTTGTTTTTATAAAAACAACGTTTGTTTATGAGTGGAGAACGATGGTAATGTTTACCAGGGGGTAAGGCAGGGAATACCTAGGTTTCGGAAAGAGCCACCAATCCTCATCAGTTCCCTTGTTTTTTGTCTGGGATATTCTCCCCAGAAGTTATTTTAAAAAATAACTTCTATGACAAAAAAACATTTTTTTACCCAAGTGACGAGATCGTAAGCTCAATGGAAGAGGAACAAAAGAATTACATAAAACTAAAATTCTTTTGGAAAATCTTCTAAATCTTACAACCGCACTTATAAACATTTACATCTTTCTCCACTTGTTATGCTTTCGTTCAACCTGAACGAAGTAACAAGGCACGGTCGACGAAGGGGTTTTTGGTGTAACAGACAAAACAAACTTACATGGTTATGTTACTTCGTTCAGGTTGAACGAAAGCATAACAAGTGGAGAAAGATGTAAATGTTTATAAGTGCGGTTGTAAGATTTAGAAGATTTTCCAAAAGAATGTTAGTTTTATGTAATTCTTTTGTTCCTCTTCTATTGAGCTTACGATCTCGTCACTTGGGAAAAAAAATGTTTTTTCTGGGGAGAATATCCCAGACTAGAAACAAGGGAACTGATGAGGATTGGTGGCTCTTTCCGAAACCTATGTATTCCCTGCCTTACCCCCTGGTAAACATTACCATCGTTCTCCACTTATAAACAAACGTTGTTTTTATAAAAATAACAATAATGGGATTTTGCCTGACGATTTTGCAACAACAAAATTATTTTACAATTTTAAAAATACCGAATATAAACGTTATATTGGGGTCTGTACGACGTGGACATACATAGGCATTGTTTGTTATAAGCCATTACCATATTCAAATTCGATTTGTACCTAAAATCGTCAAAATACCAAATATAGGGAGGTACTGTATTATGGTGGCTATACGAAGACGTGGACCTGCACAGACAATTTCTGTCTTAGGGTAAAGAATCTATTTTGAACTTCAAGTAACAAATTTGAAACAATTCCGGTGAATAATGTCGCTAAAATCATCAAAATACCGAATATCGGGAGGTACTGTATTTTTGGGGCTATACGAAGACGTGGACCTGCACAGACAATTTTCTAGGGTGTTGTATCCATTTTGAACTTCAAATACCAAATTTTAAATTACTTACGGAAAAAAGGTCGCTAAAATCATCAAAATACCGAATATCGGGAGGTACCGTTATATGGGGGCTATACGAAGACATGGACTTGCACAGACAATTTTTTATCTTAGGATGTAGTATCCATTTGGAACTTAAAATACCAAATTTAAAACAATTCCGGTGAATAATGTCGCTAGAATCATCAAAATACCGAATATAGGTACCGTTATATGGGGGCTATATGAAAACGTCGACCTACATGGCCCATTTACGAACTTAACCTGCCTACTGGAAAAATAAACATGTGTGAAAAATTTTAGCCATCTATCTCAATTCATTCGAAAGATAGTGTGATTACAACAGACAGACGAACAGTCAGACAGACAGACGAACATCGCTAAATCGACTTAAAATTTTCCGTTGATCAAGAATATATATACTTTGTTGGGTCTGACATGAGTATTTCGAGGAGTTACAAACGGAATGACAAAGTTAATATACCCTCCATAGTATGGAGGAGGGAAAAATACTAAAGTGTCGATCACCTAAAGCAAGCGCTTCGCCGGGAATGGGCCAAAATACCGCAGAGCAATATTCGAGCAGCGTGTGACGGTTTCATTGGCCGTTTGAAAGCAATAATTCTTGCCAAAGGTGACCAATTCTAACAAATCGAAACTTATTCTAAAATTTGATGCTACTTCCGACATTTTTTGCTTTCATTCAATGAAATTTAAAAACAAAAATGTAAAAATTATAGCGTTTGACTTTGTTGCAGTTTTTTTTTCTCACCCTGTTTATTATTAGGTTTTTAATAAAAGCCCTCTCTCTCTCTCTCTCAAACCATAGACCTAGACACGGTGCATCATAGACTGCCCTAGACATCCAATGCACTTGCATTTTCAATACACTCAAACACACACACACAGAGTGTTATGGGAAAAAAAAACTAAAACAGCGTTTGGGTGGCATGCACCAACCAGCCCTTAGGCTATTATGAGTATGAGTTTTATTAGTTTTATACAGGCAATATGCAATTTAAAGCCTGTTATAATTACACCACTTAAGCTTTTAATTAAAATTAGTTTCAGAGTCAATTTGCCATCGTCATTTCTTTCGTTCCACTTTCATTTAGTTCCACTTACCGCATGTTTTGCGTTGAAGTGGTGCTGGCTGCTAGAAAAATACTTAATGTTTATGTTCGGCTAGGATAGCAGAAGAAGTCTGGCGTATTAGATGTGGCATTTGCATTTCGCGGTTAGGCTCTGGCCGCAAAAGTGTGCCACAGCATATTGAACGTTGCAAATGCAGTCACTCGACGACATTTAAGATTGTACGATGGGAAGTTTGAGAAATTTAGTCAACGAGACGATTACAAAATTGTGTAAACCCTTAAGAGATCTAAAAGCAGTACGAACCATTTCGCGTATGAGGTATATACTTTTTATACCCTACAACACTATGTGTTGGGGGTATTATAAGTTTGATTGGATGGATCTTCCTAGCTCGCCGAGCTGAGTCGATCTAGCTATGTATGTCCGTCCGTCCGTCTGTCCGTCTGTCCATGTTAATTTGTAATCACTCTACAGGTCGCAATTATGGCCCGATCTTCACGAAATTTAAAATGTAGGTGGGGTTAAGGTCAGAATAGAACCCTATTTCTTTTGGAGATGATCGCCAAATGTTTAGGGGTTGAAATGGACCAAATACTGAAAAAATGTCGGATTTTGCAGTAGCTATACAGGTCGCAATTATAGACCAATCGACGCATGTAGCTAGAGTTTAGGACGGGGAAGAAGCCTACCAATTTGGGTGGTCATCGGATAATATTTAGCGGCTAAAATAGACCATATCTTTTTTGTTGAAAAAATTCAAAATTTTTCATTAAACCGCGAATATTTTAAATCCCGGCGAAATCACAAAGCCATGACAAGGTTACTTCTGATCTTCACATTGATGTTAAGATCCAACAAATCGAATATATAGCAAAATATGTGCGATATATATGTCTATCAAAAAAGATATGTTTGAAAGATCTCATATATGTCGAGAACGGCTGAACTGATTTCGACAGTTCTCATTAATTCAGAATGGCCTCTTGATAGGAAAGATAAAACGTCTAGGAGATAAGATGAGGGTCAGAATAGAAGCCTACTCTTTTTGGAGATGATCGCCATATATTTAGGGGTTGAAATGGACAAAAAAAACTGCAAAATTGTCAGCAGGTCGTAATTATCGCCCGATCCTTAGGCACATTTGAACGGGGGTTACCGGACATTGCAAAAGCCAAGCAGTTTTGGATGGCCATCCAAAAATATTGAATGTGTAAAGGAGTTTGCCAACTTTTGTAGACAAAATACGAAAATGTCCATTCCAGTGACTTTTTGGAGAATTCACAAATACAGGAAAGACGCACTTCTGACTATTTCGTTAACGCTGATTTCGTTGAAGAATATAGTCAAATGGATGTATCTCATATAGATGTGTTTCAGTCAAAAACCAATAATAAATGTTAGTCTTTTGCCACTTCTGCGAGATTATAGGTCTTTGGGAAATATTGGTTCCAGATCTAGGAAGACCGTTTACGTGCAACATCTACCAATAAATTGGAAATTTGAAAATTAGTTTAAGTTGCTATTTTTCGAAAATAAGAGAACCAAACCTGCTGGTTTTCTTTTATTATTTGTCACAACATCTTGTGGAATTCTTTCGAGTTTCTCGCCTATATAAACTGTATCGTTTATTATAGTGTTGTAGGGTATTCAACGGTCGGCCCCGCTCGACTGTAGCCTTTGCTAACTTGTTTTAAGTATTTTTTATACCCTCAGACATATGGCCACAGAGGGTATATATATAATTGAATACGGCCAAGATATACCTCATCGAAATAAAGGTTTTAGACCCTAGGTCTCTTTGGACAAAAATCCATTTCAGAACATTTGAAGTCGACCTAGGGATTTTCGTCCATCCATCTGTCTGGCTCTTTGGTGAGCTGGTGCGCACGATAACTCTTGAAGGGAGTATCCGACTTAATCCATACTTAGTACATCGCCATATTATTATCAAACTTAGATCGAATTCGGTACCTCCCACACAAAAGGTCAAAATTTTCACAGAAAATTATTTACGGCATAGAACAAGAAAGGATCATGCAATTTGGCACAAAATTAGCAACTCGCCACTCCATCTAGAACCTCCCACCCAAAGAGTCAACATTTTGAATAATTTTAACTTTTATAAAATGCAACATAACCATTCCATTCTCGTCAGATTTCACACATCCCAACATTTTTGATAACACAAGATATGGTCTTAAGAAGGGATATATCGGTCCACTCCTTTTGGTTCCTCCCTCACAAAAGGAACACATTTTCATAGAAAACTATTTACCGTATAGATTCAAACATGGTACATTGCCAAAATTAGATCGAATTCGAAGATGGACAATATCGGTCCACTCCTTAACATTTCCTTAAAAGGCCAAAATTTTCACAGAAAATAATTTAACTCATAGAACCGGAACAAATCATCCGATTTGGTGCAAACTTTGCAAATCCCAATATTTCTACTAATGAAAGTTTGAAAATTGAAACATGCTCATTTCGCATTCCATGAGAGTTTTGTTATTCAAAATGTTGATCCCTTTGTGGAGGAGGTACCAGAAGGAGTTGACCTATATTTCCCATCTTCACACCAAATTTTTGATTAGTAAAAGTACCCGCCATAGGGTGAGAAAATCGACAAAATCGGATAGGTTCGTCATGTACCTCACCCACAATGGGTCAAATTTTTGATTAATTATAACTCTTAGAAATTTCGAAATAACCATTCGATTCTCTTCAAATTTCATACATTCCAATACTTTTACTAATCGAAAATTTGGTGTGAAGATGGGGTATATAGGTCCACTCCATCTGGTACCTCCTCCACAAAGGGATCAACATTTTGAATAACAAAACTCTCATGGAATGCGAAATGTGCATGTAACAATTTTCAAACTTACCGCATCTCTGTATTTCTATCAAAACAAGATTCGGTGTGAAGATGGATAGTATCGGCCCACTCTTTCTAATACCTCGCCTACAACGGGTTAAAATTTTTATTAATTATATCTCACATAAAATGTGAAATAAGCCTCAGATTCTTGTTAAATTTCATATATCCCAATATTTTTTTTTTTTTTTTTGTATAAAGATAGAATATATAGGTCCTCTCCTTCTGGTACGTCCTCCATAAAGGGATCACAATTTTGAATAACAAAACGCTCATAGAACATCCCATTATTTTCAAACTTAACACATTTCAATATTTCTATCAAATGGATTATTTCGAATAATTATATCTTTCATAAAATCGAAATAAGCATTCGATTCTCTTCAAATTTCACACATCTATACATTTTTGAAAAAACAAAATCTGGCGTGAAGATGAAATATGTCGGACCATTCTCTCTGGTACCTCCGCACAAAAATAAACATTTTGAATCAGAGTACTTGCAATTGTAGTATAGCTCTACATATCTACCAACATAAGATCTGGAATGAAGGCGATAGGTATCGGTCCACTCCTCCTGTTATCTCTCCCCCAGAGGGTCAAAATTGTCAATATCAATGCAGCTCATAATACGCGAAATTAATATACGATTCCATTCAGACATGGCACATCTCAATATTTTCATCAACACAAGATATGTTTAATGGTGGTACAGATTGGATCATTTCTTCTAGTACCTCCCCCATATAGGGAAACGAATCGCCGTACCCTCCGATACTCGGTATTTTGATGATTTTAGCGACATTATTTACCGGGATTGTTTCAAATTTCGCATGTGAAGTTCGTAATGAAGAAAATTGTCTGTGCAGGTCCACGTCTTCGTATAGCCCTCATATAACGGTACCCCCCATATTCGGTATTTTGATGATTTTAGCTACATTATTAACAGATTTTTCTTCAAGTTTCGCATTTAAATATTGTAATAACTTATGACAAAAGTTGGCTATGCAGTTTTTTCTCAAAAAATTATCAAAGATCTCACATAAAGTGAAGAAAGTAGACAAAATAGTTAATAAGTTTGTATCAAACTTATGTCAAATAAGAAATTCACATTATTGCTCTCTCCTTCGGAAACTCTCCTATGAAGGGTCAACAGTTTGATTAATCATAACGCACGTCGAAATATATTTAAATATCCCAACTTTGGATCTGTCGGCATAACCGACTGCTACTTTTTAAATTGTTTTCATTCCATTTGAAAACAAATTTGAATTTCATCGGTGTTTTCATTTTCAATCAAAGTTAAAAAAATCACCTTATTAGTATTTTCACAGTCCAAAGATGCGAAAATTTCCCTACCAACCTCCCAAGTGAGAACAAGTAAAAGAAAACATGGATAGAGCATAAAATTAACCCTATTACTTATTTAGAGCAACAGTTTGAGGTTTCGCTTGTTTCTGAAATAAATAATTAGCCACTTTGAAATTAGCTACTTTAAAATGCGGCAGAATTATTACAAGATAATGGATAATGATGTTATTAGCACATTTTGTATATTCGATCTACTTTTTTTTTTTTGTAAGTTGAACTTTTTCTGTGGAAAAAACAGAAACGGCACTGCAAAGAATTGTATGACTTAGAATTACATCCGAAGATTTTGCTGGCCATTGTGCGCTGGAAATGAAGCGAGGTACCTCATTTAGTAGCCATTCTTGGGTGGCGCGTGCTGAGTGCGATGGTGCTGAGTCCTGTTGGAATGTCCAAGGTCTGCGGCCAAAATGTTTGCGTCCCCAAGGCTTTAATACACTATCCAGAATATTTTCGTGATAATATTCCGCATTTATTCTGATGCCACGGTCGATTAATACAAGTGGAGAGCGGCCATCGGCTGTTATGGCGGTCCACCCAATCACCATGACCGGCGCTTGAGTTCTGATGGCCAACCGAAGCTGCACATTTTCAGGAGACCTCTTTGGCATGTAAACACGATCATTTCGTTTGTTTAAAAACTGCTGGACAACGAATGTTTTCTCATCGGAGAAAACCATATTCGGCAGTTCACCACTTTCGGCCAAGCGAAGCATCTCTTTAGCTCTTTTAAGTCTATAATCTTTCGGTTGCGGTGTAAGTTCTTGCACTTTTTGGAATTTCAATGGCTCATTTTTCAATATTTGGGGAATGGAATATTGCGATATAATCAGCTCACTAGCCATTTTTCGGCCATTGCGACGCGGGTTTCGATCAAGTCGCTTCTTTACTTTTCGAACCATTTCTGTTGATGTTGTTGGTTTCTTCCGTCCACTTCCTTGACGTCGGGCTACGCTACCAGTATCACGGTAACGAACGATGGTACGAGACACAAAAGATTTATTCACAATTAAATGCTGTAGTGCTCTAACGATAGCCATTTGTGGGTTTTCAGACAAATATAAAGAAATCACACTATCACGCTTGAATTCCATCTCGAATAACTTCTTTTCTGGAAAATTCTCACCAAAATGCTTTTGTACGCTTGTAAACAATATAATCAGCTATCACTGGAATAATTTTTACAGCTGTCGGACGGGTGGTTTAGAAATGACAGCAGTCTGAAATTGGTTGCTGTTTTTTCATCTCACCCTGTATATGCTTCATCCGCTTTTGGGTTCTTAGTCCCTTACATGTGTCATATGCACTCCACAATAATGTTATTTTGTACCAGATAACAGATACAGCACAGAAATACCTCTGTAAAATTTTATCGACATCGGATCAGATTTATATCTTTATCCGATATCAGGTTTAGTGCTAATATCAGCCCAAATGAATCGAATATTGGCAATTCCGGCTGAATTAATCCTAGAAACAATTGCGTCAAATTTGGTGGAAAACGGTTCAAATATAGCTATAGCTCCCATATATATGTTTCCATGTGGGGTTTTAAGTCCCTCACATGCGTAATATGCATTCCACAACAATGATCTTTGGCACCAGATATGAGATACAGCTCAGAAATAAGTGCCTAAAAATGATCTGAATTTTGCCAATTTCGACGAAATTCAGCCCAAAAGCAAACACTTCCAATTTTGACGAAAATCTGTTCACATATTGTTACAGCTCCCATATATATGTTTTAACTGATTTGGTGTTTAAGTCCCTCACATGCGTAATATACACTCCACAACAATGGTATTTGATACCGGACATCAGCTATAAGTCGAAAATACCTCTGAAAAATTTTATCGAGATCAGTTCAGATTTTATATACCTTCGCCATACAACTACATCCGATTTTGCAGTTATTGTCCCCCATATGGGTAATATAAGCCCAAATTGGATGGAGTTTTTCATATTCAACGAATTTTTCCATGTGGTGAAACTCGTTATATCTATTGCTCCAATAACTATTTTTTATACCCTACACCACAAGTTGGTCAGGGTATCATGTCTTTGTGCATTTGTTTGTAACAGGCAAAAGGAAACGAGATAGACCCATATTTCCTTTTGATGATCTGAATCACTTTCTGAGTTGATTTATGCATGTCAGTCCGTCTGTCCGTCCGTCCGTCCGTCTGTCCATGTATTCTTGTGAACAAAATGCAGGTCGCATCTATTATCCGATTGAGATGAAATTTTGCAAACAACATTTGTTTGGCCCAAGGACGAACCCTATTGAAATTGGAGATAATCGGTAAAAAAATTAGATATAGCTCCCATATATATCTTCGTCCGATTTGCCTTTTATTGTGCACCAAACGTGTAATATCAGCCCGAATAGTAAGGAATTTTGCACATACAACCAAATTAGGCCTGAAAATAAGTATGCTAAATTTTATCGAAATCGGTTCAGATATAGCTATAGCTCCCATATATATTGTTCATCCGATTTGTTATTTTTGTCCTTCGCAGCCGTAATATGCACTCTGTAACGACAATATTTGGGAAAATATATCAAATGCAGCTCAGAAATACCTTTGCTAAATTTTATCGAGATCGGTTCAGATTTGGATATAGCTCCCATATATAACTTCGCCCGATTTCCAATTTTTTGTGCACCAAATGTCTAATATTTGCCCAAATGGGATGGAATTTGGCACATACGACCGAATTTAGTCTAGTAGGTAGTATGCCAAATTTGGTGAAGATCGGTTCAGATATAGTTATAGCTCCCATATATATGGTTCATCCGATTTATTGTATTTGTTACCCACAGCCGTAATATGCACTCCGTAACAACGATATCAGGGAAATGCCTTTGCTAAATTTTATCGAGATCGGTTCAGTTTTGGATATAGCTCCCATATATATCTTTATCTGATTTCAAATTAATTTTGCACCAAATGGGCAGTATAAATCCGAATTTAAAATATACAAATGCTTCGGCATATTAAGTCCTTTACAATTATAATCATAGCGTGTATGATTAAATTATCCAATAAAATCTTTTAATTGTTATGTAGAGCTCTACTAAATTAGCAAAGTGGTGTAGGGTATCATAAAGTCACACATTTGAACATTTTCCAAAAATTACGAAAGACCGATATATTATATACATTATGACCGATATTGTATACAATTAACTTATTTCATCTAATTTTTTAAAACTTCCTACTAAGAGATACTGAATGTATTTTATTTTTGTGTTTCACATTTTTGTGCTAAATTCAATTCAATTACTTCATAAATATTTGCATGCGGATTTAAATCAATCAATAATGTATTTATTCCCAACGACTACCGCCGCCGCTTGCCATAAAATGCATCAAGAATTCGAATGGAATTTATGTGAATCGATAACATATTGCTGAAAATACCTTTTAATATGTTTGGTCATAATTCATACCAAACAGTTCCGATATGTATGTGGGTCTGCATGTTTTTTTCACGCTGACTTGACGCTGTTGTTGTTGTGTTCCTTATTTGTAACGGATACGAAGCTTTATTGAGAGAGTGAGGGAGAGCGTCATATAAATATTACTTACGGTTACACCAGTGAACCCTTTTTAGCCATTTGGATGGGCAGGAAAAAATAATGATTTATAATGGAAATGCAAAGGACACATACCCACACAGGGTAGGGAGAGAGAGAGAGCGCGCGAGCATCGGACCGGCGACCATTTTGCAATACAAAATATTAACCTTGTTTGCAAGTACATACGTACATCTGCACACAATGTACACACTATGATGTTGCCATTTTGCATTTTCCGGCATTTTCGTTTTTATTCTTCTTCTTCCCGCCATCGATAAGATTTATGGCCATGACGGAGGAAGTCACATTGCAATACGTGCATAACGTGAGGTAAACTTGAAATTTAATTTGTATTACGAGAAATTTGCAACATGTAAAAATGCAGCCAGGTCATGCCAATACGCTAAGCGACCGCTCCACCATCAAAGCTCTGGGGGTTAAGGCGAAGGAATTAATGTACGAGGAGAACTTGATGTAATCAACTCGGAATTGCACATAAAAATGAATTACTTTGCGGATCTTCATTTGTTTTTATTTTCCATTGGTCCACATTGATTTTTGGTAGTTATATAAATATATACAAATGGTTTTTTGGGAGCCACGTTTTTAATTAAGATTGGATGTGGAGGAAATTCGATGAAATATAGGTATCATTGGGCACTCAATGAACCATTCCTACGGCCCATCATTTGCTAGATAAAAAAATGTGATTCGTATTTATGTATTTATCGATTTAATAAGTGGAAATGCTGCAATGTGACTTCCACCTATAAAATTGTGGATTAATAAAATTATAATCGTAGGCCCTTCTTTCAATAATAGGAAAGCGATTTGGAATGTATGGAACTAAGTCCTGAGACTATAATAGGGGTTTGGCATATGCTCTATATTTGTCATCGAGATTCACTGATGGAGTGTGTGACGAGAGAACAGAAGAAGTTTATGGAAATCCCCACTATAAGTGTACGAAAAGTACTAAAATGCACTAAATTTCCATATAAAGCGAACGGTTTGGGATAAAATTTGAAATTTGGAATGGGAATCAAGGTTGAGGAGAAGGGTCGATGTAACGAGGTAGTTGTGGACGGTATAAGAACTCTAAAATTTGGCATAGTTTAGGATTGGTATATAGAGTTAGTTTTCGAAATTTGTACTAATCTGCACGAAAAGTACTAAATGGTACTAAATTTGGTACAATTTCGAATTGGGTGACCTATAGCTGGAAAGCTGAAATTTGGAAATAAGATTACTATTGCATTGTGGGACTGAGGAATGTAGGTAGTTTTGGAAATTCGTACTGATGTGTACTAAACTGTACTACATTTTGTACAATTAAAAATTTGGAGAACCGTTAGAGTTGGAATTCTGAAATATGGAATTAAGATTACTATTGCAATGTAGATTTGGAGTATGTAGGAAATTTTAGTTATTCGTACTTATGTATATTAAAAGGAACTAAATTTGAAACAATTTAAATTGTAAGAAAACCAGTAGAGTTCGAATCCTGTTATTTGGAAATAAGGCTTCTATTGGATTGTATGATGTAGGTAGTTATGGAATTTTGTACTTATATGTTTTAAATGTGTGTACAATTTCGGAGAGCTGGAATCCTGATCTTTAGAATTAAGATTGCTGTTAGTGTGTAGGATTGGGGTATGTAGGAAGTTGTAGAAATTCATACTTATGTGTACTAAATTATCCTAATTTTTGCCACAAATTGGAATTGTGAAGTGGCTTTATCGGAGCTTAAATTTTGAAATTTGGAGAAAAGATTTCTGCTGAAGTGTATGATTGGGATATGATCTAAATAGTACTAAATGAGATATAACAAAGGGCTGCAATTCTGAAATACGGAATTAAGACAACTTTTGGACTGGGTAATGTAGGCACTTTTGGAAAATAGTACTTACAGAGTGATATAAAAAAATGCAACAAACTCAAACGCCATAATCCTTACATTTTTTTTAAGCAAAAGCAAAAAATGTCGGAAATAGCATCAAATTTTAAAATAAGTTTAGATTTGTTTCAATTGCTCAACTTTGGCAGGAATTTTGGCCCATTCCCGGCGAAACGTTTGCTTGAGGTGATCGACACTTTGCTTTCGAAAATACTTCAGACACAATAGTGCAACGGATTGGTATCCGGAGATTTTGGTGGCCATTATGCGCTGAAAATGAGGCGAGGAACCACATTTTGTAACCGTTCTTGGTTGGCGCGTGCTGAGTGCGATGGTGCTGAGTCCTGTTGGAATGTCCAATGTCTGCGGCCAAAATGTTTGCGTGCCCAAGGCTTTAATTTTTTTTTTTCGCGATAACATTCGGCATTTATTCTGATGCCAAGGTCAATTAATACGAGCGGAGTGCGACAATCGGCTGTTATGGCGGCCCACACCATCACCATGGCCGGCTTGGGTAGCATGAGTTCTAGTGGCCAACCAAAGGTGCACACTTCTGCTGTTCTCTTTGGCAAGTAAACACGATAATTTTGTTTGTTTACAAACTGCTACCAGTATCACGGTAATGAGCGATGTTACGAAACACAGAAGATTTATTCACATTTAAATGGTGGAGTGCTCTAACGATAGCCATTTGTGGTTTTCCTGCCAAATATAAAGAAATCATACTATCACGCTTGAATTTCATCACGAATAACTTTTTTTATACAATATAATGAGCTGTCACTGGAATAATTTTAACAGCTGTCAAGTGGCTTAGGACGGAAATGACAGCAGTCTGAAGTTGGTTGCCGTTTCTTCATCTCACCCAGTATATGTTTCATTCGATTTGTGGTTTAAACCCCCACATGTTTAACTTGCGAAACAATATTATCGGCCCCTCCCGACTTTTGACCTTTCCTTACTTGTTTTTCATCAAATACACATTCATATTTTCACTTATAATTTCAGTAGAAGTACAATCTTAGACTCCCCCCTTTTTTAGAATTTTTTCGCAGTATACCGTTAGAAGACGATAAGTTCTACTACCTAGGCACTTCCAAACTTTTTTCCATAATACGGAAAAAAGAGGGACTAGGGTTCTATGGGAGCTACATGAAACTCTGGACCCCTATTAACATTATTTTGCACGGACATCAGGTATCCATTAAAAAATCCTAGATGCAAAGTTTCAACCGTTTTTAATTTAAAATATACCTAAAATCTTAAAATTTCTTTATTTCGGAGAGTACCGTCATAAGGGTCTTTGCCTTAACGTGGACCAATCTTCACACTTTTACTATAAAAAACATTCAGATCTTTTAGTTGTATAGAAACATTTTTGTCATACCTTCCCATACATGTGGGACCAGTCTGCAGTGTGGGGTCGGGTAAAAACAGTGCTTTTAACGGGATCTGTATTCTCTTTTCGTATTGACAATTTTCGACATATAGCTGACTTTCTGTTCTCGCTTTAGATATTTTAAATTCATCTTTATTCAGATCTTTGTAATAACAAGTAAAAAAGTATCGGTCGGATTGGAGCCAATATTGCCATTTTCGTATCGGATCTAAAAAATGTGATATAAATATTGCGACGTGCCATGTTTGGACTATATGAACCACTTCCTTCACTTTTATTAAAAATAATTTTTTGAAAATATTAAAATCGCACTACATCTAAAACAAAATAAAAAAATTACAAGAAACTCGAACATTTATATTCAATTTTTTGCGAAAAAATCCATATTTATCTCAGGTTTCTGGTTCAGGTTTTGACAGATAAAAATATTGAAAATTGTGACCCTTTGTGGATGAGGTATGAGGATGAGGGGGATAAGAGGTTCGCAGATATATATCATCTTCACAACAGATCTTGTGTTAACAAAAATGTTCGTATATGTGAAATTTGAAGAGAGTTAGATGCTTAGTTCGCGTTTTGTTTTTTTTTTTTAATTTGGAACCCTTTGTGGGGGAGGTACCAGAAGAAATGGTCCGATCTCTACCATCTTTATAACAGATCTTGTGTTGATGGAAATATTAAGATGCACCAAGTCTGAATAGAATTGGATGTTAATTTCACGACTTATGAGCTTCATGGATATATACCAAATTGTATATACCCTCTGTAGCCATATGGCTGAGGAAAATATATAAATATTTCCTATTTTCGCTAACCAAGTAGCGAACACTTACTAGTCTGGCTAATATTATATCACTGTTCCCATACCATCGCTACCATAAAAATTGATTTACACCCTCCTACGATCGCAGGCATATTCCACAAAAACAATAAATCGCATCTTCTTCGATAGAAACCAGAAGACTGTCGTATTTGTTCCATGTGTGTTGTTAGACTTTTTCTTACAAATTTGCCAATACTAGTATATTTGTCTACTGGAAAAGCAAATAGTAGAGTAGTTTCGTATTCATAGTCCTTTATGTCACTGGGAATGGTTAGTAAGTAAGTAAGGATAGTAACAAAACAAGATTCAATTTCACATAAATATTTTACTCTTATTTTTGTAGAGACTAAAAAAAATCAACGTACAATCAGACTAGTTCTATTTGCATAACAATTGAATGAAGAAGGCCTGGAAAAAGTATTTGTCAATTTTTTTCTTCGTGTAGTGTAGGGTTTTCCTGCTGTTTTGTTTTTTGTCACACTCCTTTATAGATACGTTGCAGAGACTTACCTCACCACTGAATGCAGCGGAACATATTTTGGGTAAATGTTTTTTTTTTTTCCTGGTGCATTCCCAAAGATAGTCAACTAACCAAGCAGCCAGACAGCCTGAGAAAATGTCTCTGCATTTTGTTATTCCTCGTCAAGGAATGCCAACAGCATGCCAAGACACAGAGACGTTTTTGTTTGCACCAGCAGCAATGTGCTAAGCAAGTAAGGAGAATTTTTTGTTAGTTGAAGGAGACAGCAATGTCTCTTACACTACGAAGAATCAATGTATCTGTAAAAATGTGCAATTGAAAAAATTAAAAATAAATTAAGAAGTCTTTATCTCAAAAGACATTTTAGAACATAACAATTATACGATTTTAAAGATCTGGCAATTAATCGGTAAATTATAAAGTTGCAGGAAAAATATTATAAAATCCATTGGTTCTTCAATTAAAACATAATATGACCCACCGACCCATATCCCTTTGGGTTAAATCCATTACAGGTAATTTTAAGCCGATCACGTGGTGTTCGTGTACATTAAACATCAAAAAAAAAAAATTGATTAAGCCACAAATTATGTAACACCTCGAAATATTAGTTTCTCACATATGAATGTATATAGAGATCTTCCTATGTCGCCGAGCTGAGTCGATCTAGCTATGTATGTCCGTCCGTCTATCTGTCCGTCCATGTTAATTTGTAATCACTCTACAGGTCGCAATTATGGCACCATCTTCACGAAATTTAGAACGGAGGTGGGGCTAGGGTCAGAATAGAGCCTATTGCTTTTGCATAATATTTAGGGGTTGAAATGGACCAAAAACTGAAAAAATTCAGATTTTACAATTGCTCTACAGTTCGGAATTTAGCATGGGGCTTGAGCTTAGAGCTGGGCAGAAGTCTTTTAATTTTGATGGTCATCGGATAATATTTAGTGGGTGAAATAGACCAGAACATTAGTGGTAAATAAAAATCAAATTATCCATTAAACCGCAAATATTTTTAATCTCGGCGAAGTCTCAAATAGACGAAGAGGTCCATTCTGACCGTTATGTAGATGCCGATAGTAAATATATCGGTTATAGCTAGAATGCTTATTTTTCAAGAATAGCTGAACCGATTTTGACAAATTTTGTCAATTCAGAATGCCCTCTTGGCATAAAAGTATATAATCTAAAAAAATCGCATAAAAAGATGTCAATAATGATGCTAACATAGATTTTGTAGTATTTTGTGAAATTTTTAAATTTTTTTCTTATTTTTTATGGCATGTTATTTTTTCAATTTGAATTAGAGTATTGAAGTGTATATTTTGTAATATTTTTCAGCTTACAACACAGGTGAGGGTTATTATATAGAGATTGCAATTATAGTCCGATCCGCACGAACATTTTCACAAAGGTAGGGTTAGGCTCAGAAGGGCTAGGCCTTTTGTTTTCTAAGATTTCCGCAATATATTTAGTTGTTGAAATGGACCAAAAATAGGAAAAAATTCCTGATCACATAATTGAAGCCAATCGACACGCCTGAGAAGAGAGTTAAGGACAGGGAAGAATTCTAGCATTTTGGATGACCATTGGAATATATTTAGCTGGACCAAATGGACCACAACAACTTACAACACGACGGAGTGCGTAAATATTGGGCAAATGTCCTTCTTTAAAATGCTAAGGGTAATATCTGGGCAGCACTCTGTGACATAATTTCAAAAGCGAAATCTTCCAAAATGGTATGTCCAAATCCAGGGGCTTCTAACTTATTGTAGTGTTGTAGGGTATCACATGGTCGGCCCCCCACGACTATAGCCTTTGCTTACTTGATTCACCTTACAACACTGGTAGAGTTTATTATATTGCAATTATCGTCCGCTCCTCACAAAAATTTTCCCAAGCGTAGGGTTAGGCTCAGAAGGGCTAGGCCTATTGTTTTTAAAGATGTCCGCAATATATTTAGGTGTTGAAATGGACCAGCAACTAAAAATGTTCCTGATTTTGCAGCCGTTATAAAAGTCACAAATAGAAACCAAAGGACACGAAATCTTGCATAAAGTTAACGTTTTGGGACAGCGCGTAGAATGGACCACTACTTTTGTGTGAAAAAATACCGACATTACTTACAGGCGATATCCGAAATACACAAAAGGTGAACTTCTGCCTTTTTTATGCTGATTCATTGACGAATGTAGCCAAATATCGTATGCAAGCAAATCATATAGATGAGTCTAAATTTGGAGATGCAGAGGGGCAAAGCATTTAGTAGTTCAAAAACAGAGAAATGTTGCAATCCACACGAAATTTTGCATGAGAAGGGAGTTAAGGACAGGGAAAAAGTCTAGCATTTTGGATGACCGTTGGATTATGATTAGCTGTACAATGGACCACAACAATTTACAGCACGGTGGAGTGCGTAAATATTGGGCAAATGTCCCTGGTCAAAATGCTGAGGGTTATATCTGGGCAGTGCTCTATTACATAATTTCAAAAGTCAAATGTTCCATATTGGATCTAGACATAAGGAGGAATTCTATCATATTGCAGTGTTGTAGGATATCATATGGTCGGCCCCGCAGTGCTATAGCCTTTGCTTACATATTTAAAATTAAGTTATTTGTGCTTACACATCTATACCTCCAGCCAATGTCCGATTATTTAAATATATCTTGACTTCTGTTATGATTACTCAAATTGTTGACCCTCTATGGAAAAGGCCAATATTGTACATTTCGGATCGGACCAGAAAAAATACAGGGTGCTTTAAAAAAACTGCAACAAAGTCAAGCGCCATAATGTTTACATTTTTGTTTATAAATTTTATTGAATGAAAGCAAAAAATGTCGAAAATAGCATCCACTTTTAGAATAAGTTTAGATCTGTTGGAATTGGTCACCTTTGCCAAGAATTATGGCCTTCAAACGGCCAATGAAACCGTCACACGCTGCCTCAATGTTCATCTGCGGTATTTTGGCCCATTCCCGGCGAAGCGCTTGCTTGAGATCGACACTTAGGTATTTTTTAGTGCCATTCTTGCTTTTCAAAATACTCCGGACGTAATAGTTCAACGGATTGGTATCCGGAGATTTTGGTGGCCATTGTACGCTGGAAACAAAGGGAGGAATATTATTTTGTAACCATTCTTGGATGGCACGTGCTGAATGCGATGGTGCTGAGTTCTGTTGGAATGTCCAAGGTCTGAGGTCACAATGATTGCGTGCGCAAGGCGTTAATACACCCTCCAGAATATTTTTGAGATAATATTCGGCATATATTCTGATGCCACGGTCGATTAATACGAGCGGAGAGCGACCATCGGCTGTTATGGCGGCCCACACCATCACTATGGCCGGCGCTTGACATTTGGTTGCCAACCGAAGGTGCACATTTTCAGCTGACCTCTTTGTCAAGTAAAAACGATCATTTTGTTTTTTTACAAACTGCTGGACAACGAATGTTTTCTCATCGGAGACGGAGAAAAACAAATTCGTCAGTTCACCACTTTCGGCCAAGCGAAGCAACTCTTCAGCTCTTTTGAGTCTATTTTCTTTCCGTTGCGGTGTAAGTTCTTGCACTTTTGGAATTTCAATGGCTTTACCCCGAGCTCATTTTTCAATATTTGCCGCATGGAATATTGCGATATGTTCACCTCACGAGCCATTTTTCGGCCATTTCGACGAGGGTTTCGATAAAGTCGCTTCTTTACTTTTCAAACCATTTCTGCTGATGTTGCTGTTTTCTTCCATCCACTTCCTTGACGTCGGGCTACGCTACCAGTATCACGCTAACGAATGATGGTACGAGACACAAAAGATTTATTCACATTTAAATGCTGGAGTGCTCTAACGATAGCCACTTGTGTCTTCCAGCCAAATATAAATAAATCACACTATCACGCTTGAATTCCATCACGAATAACTTTTTTTCTGGAAAATTCTCACCAAAATGCGTTTGTACGCTTGTAAACAAAACAATGAGTTGTCACGGGAATAATTTTAACAGCTGTCGGACGAGTGGCTTAGAAATGACAGCAGTCTGAAGTTGGTTGCAGTTTTTTCATCTCCCCCCGCATATGGGCTATACAAAAATGTGGACCTATATTAGCCATTTCAATATCAATTTAGAATGCAGAAAATATACTTAAGTAAATTTTTTGTTATTTCGAGGGGGTTACAAAGGGAACGGCAAACTTCATATAACCTCCATATTAAGAGATATTTATGTAGTATTTTTGGTATGTGTGGTAGTAATTTTATCAGACTTAAGTCAGGTGAGAATATAGGCAATGCAACCCTATTTTTAAATGTTTATATCTCTTTTTAAATGTGAAATCAGTGCCGATTTGCTTCAAGCTTTTCACATTCCAATATTTACATTACAGTTGTTCCTCAAATCTGTCAAATAAAGCAAATAAATAAACATATATATATGATATGGATGGCTAATCGATGTAGTCAAAATTATCACATTGTATTATTTAAGAGTTGGCTTGTCTCAAAAGTGGGTAAATTCTTTCCTTTCAGATCAACACTGTCTATCCATTTTGGATTCATTTTCCCACACTCATAGTCCCCAACAGATGACTGAATTAATATACCATATGACAGTAGATGTAGAGACTGAGAAAAAAGCTATATTTAACTGTTTCAGTTTGAATGTTTTTTTTTTTTTTTTTTTCAACTTCTCTACATTTGCATATGCACACATATACGTGTTCACGAAAGAAGCATACGGAATACGTAGATGAAAAAAAAGAACACCTGAACATTTTTCAATTATTCTGTTAGTTACTGCATATGCAATACCCGCGGAGAATTTAGAGAGCATTGTATTTTTGTATTATTTTGAGAAAAGAAACTGTAGATTTATTTTAATAAATTTGTTAGATATTTGAAATCATATCATCATGACACAAAACCCGCCCAGGGAAAAGAATGACGCACTGAAGAATATGGAAATTAATTTAAATAATATTCAATATTTTTAAATATTTTATTTAAAGAGCTGTAATCTGTTTTTTGATTTTTAATTAGGTAGAAAATCTCAACGTCATTAATTTAAATTCACAAGGGAAAATATAAAGAGCACTTAGATAAAAATTTTGAAATATCTTTTTATAACTCTCATTTGAAATAAGGTTGCTACAAAATTGGATATGATATTTTTATGCGGAATAATGGACTGCACCGGACCACACTTCAAATTTATTTTAAAAATATTTCGTAAGAATTACTTATGATAATATGATATAACCTAACTAAGCAAAAAGTGTAAAAAAGAGATACCAACTGTAGACATGCTTCTGCATCACACCGCCAAACAATTTATGGAGAGGGCATAAACACGCATAGTTATCTCACATGTTGCAAGCACACATACAACATATGCTTATCGATTTGAAGTCTAGTTTACATATCGTAATCTAAATAAAAGATAACACATGTAGCAACGAAAAAATCCATCACCACATGATCTTATCGTATTTAAAGTGTTCTATAAAAAATTGTTTTTAACAAAAAACTCTCTTTTCTACACTAGTTAGACCCGCTACTTTATTTTATTATAACCATTAAGGAAAGGTCAAAAGTCGGCCTGTATAGTGCATGATAAGACTTCGATAAGAATTAAACTAAAACAAGTAAAAAAGAAGGTAAGTTCGGCCGGGCCGAACTTTTAATGCCCTTCACCATTTGGAAGGAACTAGAAATTTAAAAAAAAAAACCCCGAAAACTACCACTTAAATGAAACCCGTTATATGGGGATATACACAAACATACAGCCTATGACGAACAATTTCGTCATAGGCTGTAGTATCCATTACAAACTTTAAATACGAAATTTGAAACAGTTCTAGTGAATATTGTCGCTAAAATCATTAATCATCGATTATTGGCCGGTACCGTCATATGGGGGCTATACGAAGATGGGCTCCAATATGGCCATTTACGAACATAACCTGTCTACTGGTCAATTATGCATGTATGCAAAATTTTAGCTTTCTATCTCAATTCGTTCGGAAGATAGCGTGATTACAACAGACAGACGGACAAACGGACAGACAGACGGACATCCCTAGATCGTCTTAGAATTTTTACCCTGATCCAGAATATTATACTTTTTTGATTTTATTAATGAAAGCAAAAAATTTCGAATATAGCATCAAATTTCAGAATAAGTTTAGATTTGTTCGAATTGGTCACCTTTGGCACGAATTATGACCTTCAAACGGCCAATGAAACCGTCATATGCTGCCCCAAAATTGCCGGCGAGGTGATCGAAACTTTGGAATTTTTAGTGCCAATTTTTTGATATTCGAAGATTTTGATGGCCATTTTGCGCTGGAAATGAAGCGAGGAACCTCATTTCGTAACCATTCTTGGGTGGCGTGTGATTGCGATGATGCTGACTCCTGTTCTGCGGCCAAAATGTTTGCGTGCCCAAGGCTTTAATACACCCTCCAGAATATTTTCGCGATAATATTCGACATTTATTCTGATGCCACGGTCGATTAATACTAGCGGAGAGCGACGATCGGCTGTTATGGCGGCCCAAACTATCCCCACGGCCGGCACTTAAGTTCTGTTGACCAACCTCTTTGGCAAGTAAACACAATAATTTTGTTTGTTTACAAATTGCTGGACATGGAATGTTTTCTCATCGGAGAAAACCAAATTCGTCAGTTCTTCTACTTTTTGGAATTTCAATAGTTTTACCCCTAGCTAATTTTTCAATATTTGCCGAATGGAATATTGCGATATGTTCAGCTCACGGGTAATTTTTCGGCCACTGCGACGCGGGTTTCGATCAAGTAGCTTCTTTACTTTTCGAACCATTTCTGCTGATGTTGCTGTTTTCTTCCGTCCACTTCCTTAACGTAGGGCTACGCTATCAGTATCATGGTAACGAGCGATAACAGACGATCGTCGCTCGCCCCTCGTATTAATCGACCATGGCATCAGAATAAATGCCGAATATTATCGCGAAAATATTCTGGAGGGTGTATTAAAGCCTTGGGCACGCAAGCATTTTTTCCGCAGACCTTTAGCATTCCAAGAAGACTCAGCACCATCGCACTCAGCACGCGCCACCCAAGAATGGTTACAAAATGAGGTTCCTCGCTTCATTTCCAGCGCACAATGGCCATAAAAATCTCCGAATGCCAATCTTTGGACTATTGTTGTCTGGAGTAGTTGGGAAAGCAAGATTGGCACTAAAAAATACCAAAGTGTCGATCACCTCAAGCAAGTGCTTCGCCGGGAATGGGCCAAAATACCGCAGAGCAACATCCGGGCAGCGTGTGACGGTTTCAATGGCCGTTGGAAGGCCATAATTCGTGCCAAAGGTGACCAATTCGAACAAATCTAAACTTATTCTAAAATTTGATGCTATTTCCGACATACTTTGCTTTCATTCAATAAAATTAAAAAAAAAATGGAATGGGATTTTGCCTGACGATTTTGCAACAATTAAAAAAAATGTAAAAATTATGGCGTTTGACTTTGTTGCAGTTTTTTTTTTTATCTCACCCATGTATTTAGTTTCCAATGGTCTCCAAACCAAATTAATATCAAATATATTGCCGGCTTCGGGACCCAATATTGTGAAGTTAGGATTAGAAGATCCCTAAGTTTCATACAAAATCTTAACCCACACACTTTACAATCTATCCAACCCGTTTTAAAATTCTCACTGGGAAGTTATTTGCATATTTTCCTCTTTAAGGCTTTATCTTCATAAATTTATGAACTTTTTCTCTCCATTCTTTAAGTTATGCAATAGTCGGTCACGTTTTCAAAATAAAACATTTGCTAAATTACATAACGCAAATACCTTTAATGTTCTCCGAGATAGACCATAAAATATTGTAGCATCACCAAAACGGAAATACTTTTAAAAGCTAAAGCTATCTACCGGCGTTTTGGTCGTTTTGTAGATGCCCGGCACCAGTACCGTGAAACCGCATTTAACCAACATTAAAAACTCATAAAAAGTAATACTTATGTTTGTTTGCAAACACGCAACACACACACAGCCACAACATAAACGTCAAATTACATATACATACACACACAAATGCACAAACACTGAAGGGACATTAAGTCGACACTTTGAAATAAAACATTTAATGGTGAAATTCAAAAAGTTTTACTCTGACCTAAATTTTCTTGACCATTGAAGTGTTAAAAGGTGAGCATTTTAAAGTCCCCAACCTGGGCAATGACTTTTGGAACTTCGTTTTAGCATTTAACTAAATTTAATTTTCCGTCAAATAATGGGAATGTATTAGGTTTAAGATAGTCTGATCGATGCAGTATGATGATGATTTTTTTCGAAATTAAATTAACTGGAAATGGTAGGGGAAATATTTCTTTAGATATGCAACAATTTCTATGTAATCAAAATGCAAATAAAGTCTATTGAAATTGCCTTGCCCACTTCAAAGTGAATCTAGGAATGATTGTAAATGCGAGGGTAGTTCGGTCCAGACAAATTGTGATAATCGATTGCCACTTCCCTCCCACATCATCAACTGATGGTAAAGACAATTTCAGATAAACTTAAGAGGATCACAAGTTTACCAATAATAAAGTTGTATGTTTAGCTCAATTCGAATATTTTTATATCCTCGACCATAATATGGAGGGTGTATTCAGTTTGTCATTATACCCTACACCACATAGTGCATTTGTGCATTTGTTTATAACATGGAGAATAAATCGAGATAGACCCATAGATACTCATGAGGATCTATATTGAATCACTTTCTGAATTATTCATGTCCGTCCGTCTGTCCATGTATTTCTGTGAACAAAATGCAGGTCGCATTTATTAACCGATAGAGATGAAATTTTCCAAACAATATTTGTTTGGCCCAAGGACGAACTCAAATGAAATTTGTGCGAACTCGCTCACATTTAGATATAATTCCAATATATATCTTTAACCGATTTCGGGTTAATTGGGCACTAATTCAAACCGAATCAGTCTAGAAGCAAGTACATCAAATTTGGTGAAAATCGGTTCAGTTATAGATATAGCTCCCATATACAGGGTGAGACACGCTGCCCGAAAGTTGCTCTGCAGTATTTTGGCCCATTCCCGCCGAAGCGCTTGCTTGAAGTGATCGACACTTTGGTATTTATTAGTGCCAACCTTGCTTGTCAAAATAATCCAGACGCAATAGTCCAACGGATTGGTATCCGGAGTTTTTGGTGGCCACTATGGGCTGGAAATGAAGCGAGGAACCTCATTTTGTAACCATTCTTGGGTGGTGCGTGGTGAGTGCGATGGTGCAGAGTGATGTGGGAATGGAGTCCAAGGTCTGCGGCCAAAATGTTTGCATGCCCAAGGTTTTAATAGACCCTCCAGAATATTTTCGCGATAATATTCGGCATTTCTTCTGATACCACGGCCAATTAATACGAGCGGAGAGCGACCATCGGCTGTTACGGCGGCCCGCACCATTGCCATGGCCGGCGCTTGTGTTCTGGTGGCCAACCGAAGATGCACATTTTCAGCTAACCTCTTTGGCAAGTAAACACGATCGTTTTGTTTGTTTGTAAACTGCTGGAAAACGAATGTTTTTCCTCGGAAAAACCAAGTTCGGCAGTTCACCACTTTCGGCAAAGCGAAGCAACTCTTTAGCTCTTTTGAGTCTATTTTCTTTCTGTTGCGGTGTAAATTCTTGCACTTTTTGGAATTTCAATGGCTTTACCCCGAGCTCATTTTTCAATATTTGCCGAATTGAATATTGCGATATGTTCAGCTCACGAGCCATTTTTCGGCCACTGCGACGCGGGTTTCGATCAAGTCGCTTCTTTACTTTTCGAACCATTTCTGCTGATGTTGCTGTTTTCTTCCATCCACTTCCTTGACGTCGGACTACGCTACTAGTATCATGGTAACGAGCGATGGTACGAAACACAAAAGATTTATTGACATTTAAATGTTGGAGTGCTCTAAAGATAGCCACTTGTGGTTTTCCAGCCAAATATAAAGAAATCACACTATCACGCTTGAATTCCATCACGAGGAACTTTTTTCTCGACAATTCTCACCAAAATGCTTTTGTACGTTTGAAAATAATATAATGAGCTGTCACTGGAATAATATTAACAGCTGAAATTGGTTGCAGTTTTTTCATCTCACCCTGTATATTCACATGCGTAATATTTACTCCACAGATACTGCTCGAAAATACATCTGCCAAGTTTTATTGAGATCGTTTCAGATTTTTTATAGCTTCGGTATACATCTTCATTCGATTTTACGGTACTAGAGGAAAGAAAGCCTCCGTCAAATTTCTTGAAAGTCGATTCAAGGTTGGTTATAGCTCCCCAATGTTGACTTGTTTAAAACAATGATACTGTTTGATATAAGGTTCATAGTTGTTTGCTCTCTTTCTGCTCTTCACACAACTTGCTATAGGATGGAAAAATTTATTACATATTATTCTTTTGCCTAAGATGGTCCATATAGATCCACAATATCGTAGAGTCTCCATGCAATAACACACCCAAATATCTGGTATTTTGGTGACTTTAAATAAGTAATTAGTATCAATTCCTTTTACGGTATAAGTCATATGGCTGGACAGGGTATATATCATTTGATACGACCAAAACCCACATCAGAACATTTGGAGCCGATCAAGTGATGTCTGTCTGTCTGCCTAGCCGATGCGCACGATAACTCTCAAAGGGAGTATCCGATTTGGACCAAAATTGGTACAACCTAATATTTTTATCAAACTTAGGTCGAGTTCGGAGTTGGGTAATATCGGTCCACTCATTCTCACAAAAGGTTCAAATTAAAAGAATATATATATATTTTGAGTAATTTTAATTCTTATAAAATGTGATGTAAGAGTCCCATTGTTTTCAAATTTCACACATCACTATATTTTTATTAAACCGAAGTCTTGTGTAAAGATGGAATATATCGGTCCACTCTTTCTGATACATACACAATTAGTTCGAAATTAAATTATGGATTTCGATCAATTGAGAAATATTTTAATTTTTAAAAGTAATTTGTCGAATATTGCTAACTTCCGTTAGTGAAGTAGACGGTATTTGCTAGTTTACATATATAGATAAGCCTTATCTAACAAAAACATTCCAAATTACCCTCGGAAATGTGCTACAGAGTCAAGTCGATATATGTTTAACTTTTCAGTGCATTTAATCTTTGATGGCCCCCATAATAATAATGCAAACGTATGCAAATTTTGTAATATACAAATAGTGAATGAGTCTATGAAGTCACTCAAAGTTATTGCAAGAATGATACAAGTAATGTTCTTAAGAATGATGGATTCTAACTATGGATAAAGACATCAATTCAATAACACAACATTTTATAAAATTTGCAATATTCTTAGAAAATTAAAAAATTAGTAAAATAAAAAATATATTTAAACCAGTAAAGAGAGTCTTAAAGTCGGGCGGGCCGACTTTATGATACCCTACACCACTTTGCTTATTAAGTAGAGCTCCACATAACAATTAAAAGTTTTTATGGGAGAATTCAATCATACACGCTATGATTATAATTATAATTTAAAGTTCGAAGGTTTAAATATCGCGAAGCATTTGTATCTTTTAAATTCGGAATTGTATTGCCCATTTGGCGCACAATTAATTTGAAATCGGATAAAGATATATGGGAGCTATATCCAAATCTGAACCAATCTCGATAAAATTTGGCAAAGATATTTCTGAGCTGTATTTCATATATTTCCCTGAATATCGTTGTTACGGAGTGCATATTACGGTTGTGGGTAACAAATGTAACAAATCGGATGAATAATATATATGGAAGCTATAGCTATATCTGAACCGATCTTCACCAAATTTGACATACTAGCTTCTAGACTCAATTCGGTCGTAAGTGCCAAAATCCATAACATTTGGACAAATATTAGACGCATGGTGCACAATAAAAGGTAAATCGGACGAAGTTATATATGGGAGCTATATCCAAATCTGAACCGATCTCGATAATATTTAGCAAATGTATTTCTGAGCTGTATTTGATATATTTCCCAAAATATTGTTGTTGCATTGTGCATATTACGGCGGCGGTGGACAAAAATAACAAATCGGATGAACAATATATATGGGAGCTATAGCTATATCTGAACCGATTTCGATCAAATTTGGCATACATATTTTCAGGCCTAATTTGGGTGTATATGCAAAATTCCATACAATTCGGGCTGATATTACACTTTTGGTGCACAATAAATAGCAAATCGGACGAAGATATATATGGGAGCTATATCTAAATTTTGACCGATTATCTCCAATTTCAATAGGGTTCGTCCTTGGGCCAAACAAAAGATCTTTGCAAAATTTCATCTGGATCGGGCAATAAATGCGACCTGTACTCTGTTTACAAAAATACATGGACAGACGGACAGACGGACGGAAATGCATAAATCGACTCAGAATGTGATTCTATGCAGATCATCAAAAGGAACTATGGATCTATCTCGTTTCCTTCTGCCTGTTACAAACAAATGCACAAAGACAT